>NW_020956153.1:225684-228612 GCF_003031625.1 Empidonax traillii | reverse complement strand
CTCTAGCCCCTGAATTCAAAGCAGAAATATGTTTATTTGGAAGTTCTGGTCCTGGGTGATACAAATGAAAAGAAACATTGAAATAATTACAAGGATATTTAACTTGTAGTACACATATTTTCATCAAGATGTAGATGTAAAATGTATAGAAGACAGTTTTGAAGAGAGGTCTTGGACCAAAGAAACATGGTTTTTTTTTTTTTCTGTTAAGAATCATGGGAACATCCCCCTTCCAAACTCCCCAACTTTTGCTCCAAGAAGCTTGAGAGTCTGCCAGAACAGCAAAATACAATTTTTATTTTTATTTTTGAACTTACATATAAGATAAATATTCATAATTAAAAGTAGTAATATTCAGTATGACTTACAGATGTGTGGCATTGTTTTTGACTTCTTTTGCTACTACTTTTCCTCTCAAAATACGAATGTTATGTTCAGATCAGTTCTATGCTTTGATGTCCCAGACATGGTGCTGGAGTCAGAGCTGCCTCCTCTCCTTCCTATCCCATCCTGCATTTTCCTCTTCTCCTCATTCCCCCCACAAGGAAGAATGAGGCAGAAACCTTGCTTGGACTATTTCAGTCAGAACGGTTATATCCTACCACAATAGATCTTACCACCAGAATAAACTGTCAAACATAAAGGAAACTATTGAATTTTCTCTGTTGACTTAGTTATTTTCTTGAACATTCTCTGTGGTTGGTATTTATCCATGCTTCACATCTCTGTTCATTTTCAAATTGCTACCAACCCTTACCCTCACCCTCACCGTTTCTGGGGCAGGCATGCATGTGTACCCCCATGGTTCATTTTCCCTAGTCTGATCAGCTATGGGAAAAGTACCATTTTACCATTATTACGTTCTAATAGCCCTATCCAGGTGCTTTAATGTTCATAATGGTGTCTTTCTTTAATAGAAGATAAAACATACCCTCTGGTAGGGCTGTGAAGAAAGTTGTCCCTTCAGCAGTTTGGCATTTGAAGACCTTATTTTCCTTTAGTCATCCGAAGGGTATGGATTTTCACAGCATTTAGAACACTATGTTTAGCCATCATAATTTTAACTATGATTAATGTATAGTTCTAGAATTAGGATGCAAAATATGTTTGAAAGCTTCTTTAGACCACAACAAACAGCTTTTCTAATGGAAAACAAACTGAAAGTAGATTTGGTTCAGAACTGCACAAATAGTGGACCGATGATACATTTGATACATATGAACGATACAAAGTTGCCTTACAAGTAAATCTAAGGAAGCTTGACCTAAAAAGTGTTGAAAAGTACTGTGGTATTTTTTGGAGGGACCTGAAACAAATTCTCATGTGTTTTTCTCAAAGAAAAAGCAAACTTATTTCTGATATGCTGTTGAGCTTTCATTAAGTTTAAAATATTTGCACAGTATGTAACTTCTGCAGTCTTTTTTTTTTTTTTTTTTTTTTCTCCGAAAGAACAAGCACCACATGGAAGATGAAATATTAGTTTATTTTGTTTCCCTGCTGCACATTTTTAGTAATGCAGGTCACTCTTCAGGAAAAGAACAAACTTAACTAATGGCACATCAAAAAAACCCCTTAACTAATGGCACATCATCCACAGACTGAATGAGCAGAGTTTAACAAATGATTAATTGTGAGTGCTCACTACTAGTGGAAAGAAACTCAGCAAACTAAATCAACTTTTTTGAGAATCAATATTTTCTCCTAAAATTTAATATATAATGACTTCCAATTCTATTAAGTGATTTTCCTGCATTAATTCAATTACAGAAAGAGATATATGATAAGGTTTCCACTGTCATCCAGATATATCCTCTTTGTTATTGTGCCATGGGTGAACAAGGAACAATAGCTCTATTAATTTTTTTTTAATCTGAATTTCCATTATTATGGTTCGATATCTTCTACTCAGTGCCAGATGTTTTTGTGTTAGACTATGATAAGATACTTTAGATTGTTTCTGAAGATAATGTTTGGCATTTTTTACATTGCAACATCTAGTTTGACTCTTCAGACCTCATTTATAAGCAGCAAGATTGTCTCTACAGACTCAGGAATTTGATACACTTGAAACTGCCCAGATATTTTTCTTTTGGCCATCTGTCTACAACTGCTTACTCAAATCAGTGTAGCCAAGGTCATCATACAATTCTTGTCTAAGGCTGTCAAACTTATTTTCAGCCTTGTCAAGTTCAGCCTTTGCTTTTTATCTTTGTGCTAAGGGGACATTTAGTGTAAGTGTGTTTCTGTTGGCATTTCTTTTTCAGTTGCCTTTCTGACATTTGCTTTTTGGGCCATTTATTGCTCTGTGACCATTCTTAGTTTATTTTAAAACACAGACTATTTTCTTTCTCTTCTTCATTGTGTTTCTTACAATCTCTAACGTAATCTTAAAACCCCTTTCAGCAAAGCAAATGGCTATGGAATTTGGTTTCCTTTATTGTTTCATATGAACTGGACTCAGAAATCTGATCAGAGTACTTTGAAAAGTAAATTACATAGTTCTGGCTCAGAAGGTGGGAGCAGTTATCTAACAACTCTGAATGTTTATTTTATCTCTGATTATTCTTGTAATTTGAACAACAGCAACAAATCACTCAGAATAAAAATACTGTACTCTTAAACATCATAGCTTGGATACTTAAAAACTCTCTATGAAAAATATAACCAAGCCAACACATTGTCCATTATGATGTATACACATAGTTTGTCTAGTTCATCATTGTCAGGCTTGTGTTATGCCACTGGTGCTGGTTATCTGCAGGCAAACTATTCTAAGCTTATCTATAGCACAGTGGAAGTGGCTTATTGCAATTTTTTCCTACACTGAGAATCCAAAATAAGGTTGGGCCCAGGTACCCCTTTTAACTACAGGGACTAGGACATAGGTTTGTTCTGTGCTTGGCTGCTGCTTGGGTAATCTTTAAGGGA
>NW_020956153.1:189299-224880 GCF_003031625.1 Empidonax traillii | reverse complement strand
GGTTATCTGCAGGCAAACTATTCTAAGCTTATCTATAGCACAGTGGAAGTGGCTTATTGCAATTTTTTCCTACACTGAGAATCCAAAATAAGGTTGGGCCCAGGTACCCCTTTTAACTACAGGGACTAGGACATAGGTTTGTTCTGTGCTTGGCTGCTGCTTGGGTAATCTTTAAGGGAACAGTGTGGTTGCAGCAGTCCAAAATAAGCAATAAATAACTAATCAGAGAGTATTTTTTTTCTCCTTGCTTAGGGGAATTTTTCAGGCACATCTTCCAGGATGCTATTTCACCCAGAAACTTTCAAATGGTGCAGTCAACTCAAAAGTACCCAGCATTTTGTAGAGTTTATTAATCCCTTTGTTAAAGATTTCAATAAAGAGTTTTGTACTTGTTTGCACAGAGTGAATTGTGCATATTGCTGCAACTTTCTTTTTCATTTGTTTTCATAAAATAATATTCCTAAACTTCATGACTGACCTTGAAAATGTGGTTTTGCACTGAAGTGGTTTTTCCTCCTCCTCCAGGGACCTTTTGTCACTACCTTAACAGACCATCCAAGTGATGAAAATGTGGAGCTGTTTCACCTCTTCCCTTCCAGGTTAGCGCTGCCAGTAGGGTCAGGTACTACTTATTGCTGATGTTGTTCCAATGTAAGCCCATTAAATGGAGGAGGGACACCCAAGCAGCACAGTTTTAGGATTTTGAAGGCACAACTTGGGTCCTCACTGCACCAAGGGGCTTTGCCCCCATTTCACCCACCCCAGGGAACCCAATCCCCCATATTGTCCTCCAGGGCAGCTGCTGTCCTGTCTCATGGCAATAAGCTTTGGGAGACTGCCCAAATGGGGGTGAAAAACAGAGATGTACTGGGAGGGATGCAAGGCAAGAGACCTACACTGTTCCCAAAGAAAAACAAAAACCATGCAATGGATTTATCAGGTGAACAGCCTGCAATTCCCTGCAGAGCAGAAGCATGAAGGAAGGAAAGAAAGGGATGGCTTTGAAACGAGTCTGGATTTTGTTCATGGTGCCACCTGGGAGCGGTCTCCTGCTGGTGGGTAGCCCCATGAGGCAGACAAACTGCTGTGCCACTGTGCTCAGCTGTGCCTCTCATGGGAACTTAGGCTGTAAGGGTAGAGAAAGAAAGGCTGCTTGTGCAACCTGGAGCACTCTGTGAGAATTGACTCTGTGTTCTTTGAAACCGGCACCAAGGCAGGCTGCTGTGGTGGTGCTCTTGGAGACACAAGCCTTGTGCCTAATTCTTCATTTGCTTGACAGAACTGATGTCTACTGTCTCACTTTCCTGAAATGGTATTTTGAATGTTTGGGATCAAAGAACTAGAAAGAAGAAAGGAACCTGTATGCAACTGTACCCTTATTAGTAATCCAGACTGGGAAGTTGAGGGACTTCCTGAGTGTCACTTGGGTGGTGGGTGACAGAAACCTGTGCCTGTGACAGGGTCTGCTTCAGGGTTTTGCATCAGTCAAGAGCTTGAACATAACTGACCAGCTGTCCAGGCAGCAGAGTCTCAATTTTTTGATTGCTTTCTCCCAGCTGAATGCCCTAATAACTGGAATCCTGTTTCAGATTCGCATTTCTTTTCCAAATGGCCTTTTGGGATTCTCTTTGGTGTAGTACAAAGGCCTTAAGGAAAACCTTTACTTGAACAATCTGTAGGGACTTGCTTATTTCCTTAAGAAGTTTGAGGGGAATCAAGGTTCCTGCCCAAGGCCAAGTATCCATTTGTACTTGTTGGTCCTTTGTCCTCCAAGAGCTGCTGTTCCAGGATGCAAAGACCACTCCATGTTGGTTTTCTATTCGTTAAGTGATAGGGATTTGGATTTCTGTTTCATTTTTTCAACAAATTGGAGCCTGCTGCAGAATGTTGCGAGTTGTGCACTTCTTTTGCTGTCTTGATTGTCTTTTGAGAGATAATCACAGTCCCCTAGGACTTGTGCTGTAGGGAAGACTGGCTTTTTAACTCTAGCCATGCGTATTTTTTTGTAACTAATTTTGCTGAGAGACTGTTCCTTAGCCCTGCAGGTAATTAACACTTTTTTTCTTCTCTGCTTCAAAGCAGGATAAACAAGTCCAAATTGCCTGTTGGGAAGAAGCATAGATCTGCTTTCCCTTGAACCATGTCCAAGTATTGTCTGTGAGCATTGTCACTGACCAAAATTACGTCAAACAGTATGTTAGTAATTAAATAATGTGGATAATTGTCGCCCAATGTTGATGCCGTTTAATGTACTAGTACAAAGGTAATAGTATCAGTGTGACTTTGGAGCTGAACTACTTTACTAGTAATTGATTGCTCCTGCTAATGTGCTTATATTGTGAATACCATCATGGCAACTGTGACGATTTTGGAAAAAAACTCACAGGATAGTTTCTAGATAAATTGAAATAAAAATAATTTCAAATTGTAAGCTTTGGTGTAGAGACTAGACATATACTACCTTGGAAGAAATGGAAGCACATCTATCAGGAGATGTTCCTGGAACTGCTGTAAGGCAAGGGAAGTTTACAACTTGGTGCATATATGTTAATGCAAAAATGGACCCCACATTTCTACATCTTTTCATTCACTTACTTTTAAATGAATTAAACTGTGGAAAGTTTAGGACACAAGTTCATTTCCACCTAGTTCATCCCATAACATTGAATTTTTAACTTAATTACAGTTGTATATGTGTTCACTCAGTGATCAAAAACTAATGATTTCTTTCATCATAAGATAAAGCATTTTCAGGGTCACTACCTGTGGTTAAACTCCTGTGTCTTCTTAGCAGAGAAAGTTTGTAAGAGTCAGAAGGCCATGGAATAGCACATCAATGGAACTACACGGAAATTGTAGCAATTGGCTTCAGAAATTCGTCAGTGACTGTCAACTTGCATAAAGCTTTTAAAACTCTGTCCTCTTGGTAATCTCCTATTTTAGCTAAAGAACGTGTGCAGGCATTGAAAATTCATTCTGAAATAATTCTCTGCCTTCTGTACTGAAATTGGATCCAAAGGCAAGAAACACATTCTCGTTTTTGTTGTGAGTTCTATGAAGCCATGTCTGCAGCACTGCTTAAAGATTGCCACCTGGTTAATTTAAAGCAACACTGAATTTATTTAAATTATAAACAAACTCTCTAAGATATTTTTCTTGTGAATGTCACATCAGCTGGATATCTTGATTATAATAATCACTTTACTTCACTATTGTAAAGAGCTTCCTTTCCTTCTATTTATATATAGCATCCAAAAATTGATCTAGAGGGTAAAATTACACAGTCTAGTGGTTGCTTCTTTCTGTGGAGAATTACTGATCTTTCATGTAGGCATTGGAAAGCACTGAGCCCACCTGTGGCATTTAAACTACCTAATGAATATAAAGCTAATGAGTGAAGCGCTACTCACCTAAGCTTCTGCCAGACACAGTGTCTCAGGTCTTCAAAATTTTGGAGTAATTTCTCTCAGACAGAGCCTTCTTCTGTTGATCTGCTATTTTTACCAGCCTTTAGACATCTGCATGTTTCTCAGGTATGTAAAAATTGGTCTCCAAAATAAGAGAGCATCTGTGAACAGAAGGTGCAGCTCTCTCAAACTGTGTTCCTAGAGCAGATAGTGATTTATTTCATACCTTTGTCAAAAGGAATATTTTGGAACCTGGGAAAATTTTATTGTAGGCAATCCTACAATAGATATAAGTGAGATAAATTTTCACACATCTTTCAGTGTAATTAAGAATTGAATATATAGTTGATCATTCAGAGATATCTTGGGGATTTATAGTTCTCCCTGGAATTTGCTGTTTTTCCAAACAGCCATTTCTGCCACAATTCTCTTATGGTAGTGTATCCTTAATTGTCAGTATATAATGAAATTTTAAATAACCCAAATCTGCAGTGACAAATAAAAGTACCTTCTTGAAGACACTTGTGATCAGTCAAATACCTTTCCTCTTTTCGAAAATATGACCAAAGAGACCTGTTGTAATAAATCAGCTTTCATTGAGGGAGTGAGAAGTGTGCCCCTTCTGCAAATGAAGAATATCTGGTTTAGAACATTTATAGATTAAATTTTTCCATACTGTCATCAAATTCTCCCCCTCCATCATTCTGCAGTTCTGAAAGATCTGCCAGTGATTCCCTAGTCATTGCCTAAAAAATTCCTTTAATGAGAGCCTGCCAAATTAATGGGACTCTACAAGCCTCTGCTTGTGTATTTGCCTTGAGATGGAAGGTGTTTTTACCTTATTCTCTCAGCCCTGATTGTCCTGTATTTTGCTGAATCTTCCTGGAGACTCTGGTAGTCATTTTGTAGTTGTACAAAGTTGACAGTTGACCTTTCTTTCTCAACCAGGGCAAAGATAGTCATTATTCCACAGGGGATAAAAATGCATGTACAGATCCACATGCTCACAGCGTTGTGTCACTTCCATATTTCTATTTGTACAAGGCTCAGAATTTTGCTATTATTTTGAGCTGTATATTTCCAGGAATGCAAACCAAAATTGTACAAGATCTGGTTGCTCCTATACATGATATGTTTTTATACCTGGAAATAAATTTCTCCCAACAGAATATGAACTTGTATGTCTACAATACTGGGCACTTGAACTCTGTGGTGTGTTCTACGAACAGTGTGTGACTTAGGCAAGGACAGACCTCTGTGGGCTGTTTGTTATTTTAGAGACTTGGGATTAGAGCCGGGAAAGCATCCCTGTTTAGGACCATGCAAATTAAATTTTGCAAATTCAGTATTAATCAAGGATATACTTTAAGCTAAATGCATTCTTAAATGATGATCAGAATAGATATGAATTTAAAAATACAGAGATGTCACTTCATGAACCAAGGACAAAGACAGGACAACTTAAGTGCAAGTCCTCTGCTCTTCAGTGCAACTGTTCTTAATTGGTGCATGTCCTACCCATGTGAGGCTGTCTAAATGAGAAAGATTAGAAGACTGCAAATAGCATGCAAAAGACTAAGGAATGGTAAAATAACTATATTATCGTACTGTTTATATACATTTTTATTGCTCAGTATTTTCGTGATTTAATTTCTGTACATGTAAATCACGGTGGCTTTCTTTTGTTCCTCATGAGATCACTGCTATGGAGCTGTTTTTTATTAAACTTGAGCAAATTTCCATCTGTGTAAAGTTACACATTCAAGTAGGTGTGAATTCCAAAGGAAATTACTTACTTTTACTGCAGTCCCCTTTTGACACAATGTTCTCATTTAATTCTCTTCACTTTCTCTATTTTAATTCTTGATACTAAGTGGGCTTACATGTGTGGTAGAGACAATATGTGAAACTTGTTGTCTGGGTAGATGTGAAAAGTATCTGTGTAGCTACATCCAAATTTATTTTACAAGAAAAAGACTGTATATGACTACAAAGCCCTGACCACAACCAGAATTCCCTTGTCATGATGTGCACCCATCTGAGGGGGCTTTTCATATACATTTTAATTCAGTGTTGATATTCTCAATTATTTACATTTTTTGTTGAATATTTGTTTCAGACATAAAAGCATTTTGTCTCTAAGACATTCTAGAAAGTGCTCAGCTTCTTCCCCTGTATTAGGTTTGTGGTTGCTATGATTTCTTGTAACTATGGCCATAGTAGCCAGAGAAGAAAAAAGACAGACACATTTTCACTGTGTGCCCTACTTTTATAAATTAATGCTGACAATCAAACTTTGGAGTCTTTTCTCAGCTCTCTTCTGACTTCAACTGGTGTGCCACGTGTTCTCAGCGTGTACAATTCACTACAGCTCTGCTGGGTGGGGAAATTTTGACCTTACTGGGGGCAGATCCAGGAGCTAGGAACTTGCCAGTGCCATAGTGAGTTCAAGTACTTCTACTCCTGAGAAGATGGGGAAATTAGTTTCTGAGCTTTGCAAAACACTTCAAAAGCTCACGCTACTTGGTCAAATTTCCTAAAAAGTTTTGTTATTTGAGAAATTGCCATTACCATTGACATTGCTGTTGCCAGAAATGTGAGTAAAGGGTGTTTTGATCATAATGAATTTCAGCCCCAATTGTTTGGAAGACCTTACAGCATGTCTTGGGTTTTACACGTTACCTTTCTAACCATATATATTACACTGGTAACATAGCAACATAGTGAACGTGCATGGCTTTGAAGAATCTAAAACAAATATATAAGTAAGTGGAGTCCATTGCCTGTGCGGACTTTACAAGATGAAGTGAAGTCACCTTTTCTTAGAGATATGTTAACATCTAAACTGCTAGTCAGAAGCCTTCTTCTCACACCAAAGAGCTTCAATCAGGATGTAGGTACTGAATATCATGAGGAGACAATAGTACCTGTTAAATCACGTAGGTCCAGCTTGTCATAGCATCATTGAATGGCTTGGGTTGGTAGGCAGCTTAAAGCTCATCTCATTCCAACCTTGTTGCCATGGGCAGAGTCACCTTCCATAAGACCAGGTTGGTCAGAGCCCCATTCAGCCTGTCTTGAACACTTCTGGACATGGGGTATCCACTATCTCCCTGGACAACCTGTTTTGGTGCCTCAGCACTCTCAAAGTAAACAATTTCTTCTTAATACCTAATCAAAAACTACTCTCTTTCAATTTGAAGCCGTTCCCTCTTGCCCAGTCACTACCCGCCCATGCTAAAGGTCCCTCTCCATCTTTCTACTAGGCTTCTCTCAGGTGCTGGAAGGTCGCAATTAGGTCACCCTGAGGCCTTCTCTTTTCCAGGCTGAGCAATCCTAATTCTCTCAGCCTTTTCTCATAGGAGAAAAGGTGCTCCATCCCTATAATTGTCTTGGTAGCCCTCCTCTGGGCTCGCTCTAACAGGTTGATATCCTTCCTGTGCTGAGGACCCCAGAGTTGGATGTGGCACTCTGGGTGGGGCCAAGTAGAGGGGCAGAATCACCTCCCTCAGCCAGCTGACCATTTTTCTTTTGATACAGCCCAGGATATGATTGACTTTCTGGACTGCAAGCACACATTGCTGGCTCATGTCCAGCTTCTCATCAACCAGCAACCCCTTGTCCTTCTCAGCAGGGCTGCTTTTGATCTGTTCATCCCCTATCCTGTATTGATACTGGAGGTTGCCCCTACCCAGGTAAAGGATCTTGTACTTGGTGTTATTAAACTTCATGAGATTCCCAGGTGCCCTCTTCTCAAGCTTGTCCAGGTTCCTCTGGATGGCATCCCATCCTTCGGGTGCATCAAGAGAACCACTCTGCTCGGTGTCATCTGCAAATTTGCTGAGGGCGCACTCAATCCCTTTGTCTATGTCATTAATGGAGATACTAAATAACACTGATGCCAATATGGACCCCTGAGAACACCACTTGTCACTGTGACAAGTGGTGTCAAATCTGCTGGACCTGTGTATGCAGAGATGTTAAGAAAACTAACCCCTGTATGCCATCTTGATTGGGAATTTTTTTTTTTTCACTAATAAGATGAAACTGAAAAGAGTTTATAGCAGAGTTTCAGAATTAAAGATTATATTACTACAGTTTTCTGCTTCTTTGATATTCTTTTCAGAGATAAGGGTTTAACAGCTCTACATATCTGAGTTTTATTGTCGGATTGGTATTCAACTAAAAGAAGGAAAAAAAGTGGGAAATTTTCATAGGGTGATAACTAGAACCTCTGAGCAGCAGTTAAAATGCCAGTGAAAGATCAATTGTGGTGTTATGGCTGGTAAGTTTATTAAATAGTGTATGGTTATATAGGACTTGAAAAGGGTGGGTTCAGTTCATCCTTTCTATGTGACCATGGACAAGCTGTTCATGCTGTCACATAGTAGAGAAAGCTGGATTAACCTGCATACCTCTTTCCAGTTAATAAGCAGGGAGCTGTTTTCCGAAAGAGTTATCTAATTAGGGCAGGTAAAGATTTACATGGAGTGAATTCCTTCTTTCAGTCAGCCTGGCTGTTTTTAGGCTTATCTCGGTGTGCACATCCTGCAGTGCCGCATCCTGCAATCTTGTTGCTCTAAATGGCTCACCCTTATCTTGTCTCATGTGTTTTGAGAAAGATCAACTGCATTGGAATTGTATCTAGATTTTCTTTTAGTAAAACAACAACTCTTTCCAATGCCTTCTCTGGGTGTATGAAGGTCATAGTTATGGAGCTTTGTCCTCCTGGCTATAAGGTCTGCCTGGGGTTATTTTTATACATTTTCTTAACACAGTTTGATTCTTTCTTGTAGCTTCACATTTGAAGTTTGAAATTTGCCTGCAGCCTCTCCCAGCCCTGTTACCCAAAGTGATTTTTGTTCGTGCACATAGATTCCCTGGGGCTCTCACATCTTTGGCACATAGAGTGTCCCATCACTCAAGCTAAAACAGGTCAGGCAGCAGCCACTGATCCCAGTACAGCTCTTAAACCAAGCCCAAACCATCTCAGTGTGCTGGATCCCAGCTTAGCCAGGTCAGTGCAAAAGCCAGGTGCTTTCTCCTGCTAATATCAAAAATCATGTTTACAGGTCTACAGGATTCTGATGCAGATCTGGGGCTGCTCCTGAGTCTCAGCTCTGATCAGAAACCTGAAAATGTTCTTGGTTGTCTTAGGCTACCCGTAGCCTCTCTGCTGTCCTTTCCCCTACTGGATAGCACTGTTACTGTATTTGGCAGCAGACACATATGGAAACTAAATGGACGTGTCTCAAGTTACTCTCTGTAAGTTAAAAAGTAAATGTTAAAAGACTTTTTAAAAATTGCATTTAGCTGATCTTTGCTAACAATTTGCATGAGCATATCTACGAAAGTTTTCTGTAACTAGCCATTATTTATCTGCTAGATACATTGGATAACTTCTGATATACTGAATATTAAAGTACTGGATACGAAGTACTGGACTTTTCTTTCCAAATAATGTTCTTCCAGGGAACGTATGACAATTTAAGATGTTATGGGTCCAGTGGATATGACTATAATAATGTATGTCAACCTTCATACCTAAATAGATAACACTGAACTAGTAAAATTGATAGGGATTGGGTTATATTATTGTATTAAATAGTGTATGATTTCTATGAATTTGTCTTTCTAAGGAGTCTTGTGGATGTCAAAGTCTTTAAAATGGCAAAATTAATATAAATTTGACTGCAAGATGACTTATTCTTTTCTTTATCCTGGAAGTCAACATGAAAGAACAGTCCTCATCATTATTAAGTTGATTTTTTTTTCAAGCTATGTTTCATGCTAAATTTTCGTTTATTTGTGAAGAGAAGCCAAGAGAAATCTGTTTAATGTTGCAGTGTTGTAAGGCAGAGCTCCTAGCTTGTGCCCAGGCAATCCACTGATTAATGCTCATGATGGCTGCAGCAAGTCAGATTCGATGATACAATATATTAAAACCAGAATTTATGAATATTGATTTATGTTATTATCTCATTGGAAGCTGGGATCTCACCCTATGCATTTGCTGCCCTTAACCTTAGACATTCCATATGTCTAGGCACCACTTGAACTAATTTCCACAGAAGATTTTAATTTTTGCCCTCATCTGAGGGCATGTGTGGCCCTACACCAAAGCTCTGCATCTGACACACAATCGTGCTTCACTCCGAAGTGAAAATGTCTGATTTCATACTTAGAAGGTGCAAATGATGTAATCAGCTTCAAGATAAAGGAAAAGTTCCAGCTAGGTTTTGTATTATTATTATCAGTGGAAAATGAAACTGAACCTAAAATAAACAGCCCTTCAGACAGACGCCTTGCGGTAATTTAGCACTGAAATACTTAGTGTTAATAACATTTGATTAGGAGAACAGTATTGGGCTTGACATGCTAAGTGTTAGAAGGAGCTCCCTGGAAGGTGCCTAAAGAAAACAGGATAATGCCAATCTCTTTTAACTGCATTTAATAAAAGAAAATTGTCTAGTGTTTCAGGCAGCAGAGATGCATCAATACAGATGCCACTACAGAATGAGCTGTCACTGATTATCACTGCTTTTAATCTATTTTGTTAATGAAATCATTAGTTATTTTCATGCCAGCTGAGACAGAACTATGGCAACTTTTATTATTTGACATTGATCAAGAGAGTGTTCATGTCCTAGAAATCGATGAGTAATGAGATTCTGGGTAGCACTAAGAGCAGCGAAGTATATCAAATTTTTAATAGGCACTTGGGATGTCTGGAGACAAAAAGAAAAGGAAGTAAAATACACAGAGAATTTTGGGAAAAGTTGTAATTTCCCACTGTACTTTATGTTCTTTGCTATAAATGTTCATATATTTCAAATATTTTGCTAGGAACTCATAGCATAATCCCAAATAGACCATGACTTGTGAATCCCTCAATCTAAGCAACTCTGTAGTCCCTACTGGAGCAAGTCAGTGAAAGAGCTGGTACCTGAAGAGTAGAAGAGAAAGAGACAAAGGGGAGAAAACATAGCTCTGTGTTTTCCAAACTGGTTACATATCTTTACTACTAGCTATTCTTATGAAAAATAGAATAAAGTCTCCCAAGTAATACTGCTTACAAAGATTATTTCTTCTTAGCACATGATGACTGTGTATGATGACCTTTACAGACGCACAGCTCTTGCAGTGGGTAGAATGTCTGTGTGCCATTGAGATATTATCTACTGCATGGAATGCTCTGAATTTCCATTTTCTGGGCAAAAACCCAAAGAGCCTTTTCTTTCCTCCACTTAACCTGATTTGGCAAAAAACCCCAGCCAACCAGGCAAACAAAAAAACAGTGGTCTCTGCACTACAAGAGTCGAATTAATGCCTCAATCTCAGAATTATACAATTTGTTATGTGGGCTGAGGTACAAACTGACCCACACAGGTATTGAAGTGTTTTCATGTTATTTATGTTATTTTTTCAAACATCAAGTGAAAAAGCTTTAGTCTTTAAAACTTCAAATTACTCTAGGTATTTTATTTTTGTTCTAAGCAAACATCAGAACACTAACAAATTACTAGGCTTTTTCATTTATTTTTCACATCAAACTACCACTTTAATTGATTTTCACATTTCACCAACTGGTACCTCTGGACAGTAAAATGGCACAAATTTTTTATTATCAGTTTATGGGATAATATTAACAAAGCTGTTCTCTTTCATGGATCCTCTACTATGAGCTCAAATAAGGCAAGGCAGAAAATTTTCACCTGTTTGAGAGTTTACTCTTTTACATGTGAATTCATTCATAGAACCATAGAATCATAGCATCATTTAGGTCAGGAAAGGCCTCTAAGATTACTGAGTCCAGCCATTAACCTAACGCTGCCAAGTCCACCACTAAGCCAAGTACTTTCCAGCCACATCTGTGTGTGCTGGGTATAGTAAAAGTCTAAGGCATGTGAACTTTGAAGGAACAAATATAACCTATATTTAAACATTCTAAATGTGAGTTATACCTGTTTATTTGGTGAAGGTTCCTAACAGAGGATTAGGGTTATCTCATTGGAGAGTTAAATGCAACTTCAAGCTCTTCTTAGGATATACCCCCAAGGTTACTGCAGTCTGGCACACGGATAAAGTGATACATGTACTGAGGAGCCCAAGAAAGCTGAATGTGTTTCCAGTGATTTAATTTCCTACACGAACTACTGAAATTCATATTTCTGCACAATAGGGGCCCTGGCAGATCTTTGAAATTACATAACCTAAGTGAAAAGGGATAGCATTTTGTTCCACCCAGGAATTCATCACATGCTTAATGCTGAAGCTGAGATTAATCTCTTACTTTTTCCTTGCTTGGCAGAGGAGTTTCTCCAATGCCTATTGAATGTGTTGATTCAGCTATGCCATGCCCAGTCCATCAGCACTGAAGAAGACAAGTGCTTAGATAATGCCTATGCCTTGCCTTGCTCCTCACTCAGGCCGGCCTTGCTATGAAGTAATCAAGAACTGTTTTGGGCCTCTTATTCCCCTGCAAGAAAGTGATTGGTCTTGCCTGGATGCAGATAGAATAAAACACTTTAAATGCATGTCACAGACAAGGCTGGGAAAACGGGTAGAAGAGTCAATGCTGCTATAATTATTTTAGTAACAGTCTCAGCGGTGGAGGCAGACATGGACGTTGAAAGTGCAATTATGGCAGCGACTGTGGTGATAACAAAAGCAGTGCAACAGCAGGTACCCACTTGTCTTTTTCCTTCCTTTAAACTACGGCATCAAAAGGAAGAAATGGCAATGTTTCTGAGGTGAAGAAAAGTATTTTGATTTTAATCACACATCCCCTTGCCTCTTTCCCATTTCTCAAAATATACCAGTAGGCACAAAATGATGTGAAAACTAGAGAGGCTCAGTCCCTGTAGGTAACACTACAATACAGAAAATTCAAGAGAAATCGATAGTGTGGGGAAATACAGAAAACTTTATTTGGATAAACCAATTTTATCTTTTGTTTTTAAGGCTGCTTATTCTTTAAAGGTTCAGTGTCTAGAGGAGGGTCAGACAGACACATGGAATGAAGCAGTCTTCATCCATTACTATGCTGGGTTTGCGTTTATTTCACTACGGCATTTTTAAGTCCTTTCTCTAGTTATTTACTATTTTGAATTGAACTGTGGGATCCTAAATCACTTATTCCTTGGAGGGCAAACAAACCTTAGGAAGAGGAATAACTAAAGTCCAAAAGCTCAAAGGAGGAGTAGGAAAATATATAAATACTTCCTATGTTCATCTTATGGGATTACTCAGAATGAGAAATGATGTCAGAACATACCATAATCAGCCTCAGTAGTTTACCATAGGCCTGCTTCTGCTTTAAGTTGGACAGGAAGAGCAAGAACAGTTTCCACTGGCCACTGTATTTTTACAGAAACTCTTTATTAAGGGATTGGTGCTTTGAAGCAGCTACTTTTATACTTTGAAAGGAGTTTAAAATATAATTAGATTTTGATTTTTCTAGGAAATACGTTTTAAGAACTGGCAGATCGTTTCCCCCATTTTTTTAGTTGAAGAACTGCTCCCTATGTACATGAAAGAGGTGACAGTCTGATTGTCTGATTGATTTTCATTAACTATCGAAGAACTAGCAGCTTTCTTAAGGAGAAAAGAGAGAAGCTGCAGCTGTAAAGCAAGACCCTGGCCAGCAGCGGAGAAGAAAGGGAAATGTTGCAGCTGTCTAGGGCAGCACATTGTTATTGTAAATGCAACTGGTAGAGAAATATAAGTGAGATTGATTATTTTTAAGCAGTTTGACAGGCAAATTTAATGAGTGATGTTTGTGGTTGCTTGATGAAATATCTTAGCACATTGTAGGAGAGAATTCAGTGTGACTTGTTGGCTTGGAGGATTAAGACTGTAGCTGTGTTGATGATAGGCCTCCAGATGTTGATGTCTCTCTGTGGATTTTGCCAAGTCAGACTTCTCCAGAAGATCTCTAACATAATTTTTTGATTTGTGGATAAAATGAAGGGTCTTCAAGAATCCTGTTATGCAATTAATCCTTTTTTTGATGTCTTTAAGTCTTCATGAGCATGACTAACTTTTGAGAAGTGGATGGTTCTAACTGAAATGTGATTGCAAATATAGTCTGAATTGCTTTTAGGATTTTTTTCTCCATCAAAGGAAACTTACAGGTACATAGCAATTCAGAATATTAAAGGATGTATTTTTCAGTAGTTAAGATTATTGATCATATGAATATTTATTTCTGCTTTGGATCATAAATCTCATTTAAATTTTAAGGTTTCCATGCAGGTGGACTAATTTCTATGATCCTGTTGTTTAATATTAAATTCAATAAGAACATCTATGTCAAATATTTAAGGGGAATCTGAGAAATAATTTGCAGTATAGGTAAGAGTAGAACAAGATGATTTTAATTCCTGATAGTTTTTAAACCAATAAAATAATTTAACTCTTGCATTTTTATCCCATAGGTTTTTGTCTAAGTTGCCCGTGATTTTTTGTATAATAGGGAAATCTAATTTAAAAAAAAAAACACTTGGTAAGAAGAGGGGGAGGAAAATATGTAAATCTCATTCTTTTAAAAATTCTCTATTTTTAATACCACAAAAAATAAACTGGCAGAAGCAGGAGGAACATAAATTACACACAGCAATTTTTAAAGAAAAATAATGCAAATGAGATGAAAAATTATGAATCTATTTTTAAAAACTCCCTTCATGAGAGTTGTATGTGATTGAAACGCAAACCTGTTCCAGTAACAGAGACTAATCAAGTAAGGATTATACTTACTGGCATCATTCAGGGACTGGGTAGATCAATATAACTCCTGAGTTTAGGGGGCTGAAGGTCCATAAGCATGGTTAGGACTCCAGTAGTGCATGTGAGGATGATGATGAGAGTGAGAAAGACAATTAGTTATATATGGTACACAAAGCTTGAGACTGGCTGTGAGGATTTAGGAACTAAGCCATCACCCCATCACCCTGCAGAAGGTAAGTAGTGGTCTGGAGTCTTAAAGAACTAGCTGGACAACTCTGTGTAGGCAGAAGGTGGTTCCAGGAGATTAGTCTAGATACACCTTTTTTTTTCTGGTGTGGAGAAGAAGGATCAGTTTAATGTAGGATTAAATTGTTAAATTGCTCTTGTTGCATAAATGAGCAGTAAGTAACTAATAGAATTTTGTTTGAGAATGTTGATTCAAAAGAACTTTCATGTAATGAAAAAACAAGCATGTACCTTGAGCAAAATATCTGTTTGTTTTAAGGAAAAATGAAAAGCATTTGCTGTCATTAACCTAAAGGGTAGATGCTTGTTTATGTCCTTTTTTGTGATATGGGCAGGTTTGATCTATAAGCAGAATCCCTCTGAATGGTCACTCTTAAGAAGACTATTGCTGCTAACAGATAGGACTCTAGTATTTGTCATATTTCTGTCCTCTCATTCAATCACATTTTGAGATGTCACAGAGAACATTGCATGGTTAAAGAAAAATGGTTTCTCTCTTTCCTTGGCCTGATATTATATTGATTATGTGAGGGTGATTAGGACTTACACTGTATCTGGAGCAAGCCAGGAGTTCATCTTGGTAGTAAATATTGAAGAACTATTTGATTCCAGTAGATTTCTACAAATAACTTTCTATTGCATGCAAGGCAGGATGACTGACACACACATTTCACACCTTCTGTTTTCCTAAATCAATGAAATTTATAGAGAGGGGCATTTATTAGAGAGGAAGGTGTGTTCTCAAGTTCCTTGTCAGTAAAAACCTCTCAACACCTTAATTCAGTAATGAATTATATCTTCTTGTGGGGGGATTGGTCAAGATCATCAGGCACAGATTTTAGCTAAGGGCCAGGTGTGAACGTAGATTTATGTGACTCTGCATGGAGACAAGAGCCAATAATTTCCAAATGCACCTTTTATCTTGATTTAATTACTCATTTCTCGTTATTGCAGAATTACTGCTCTGAAAGAAGATTGTGAATGCCATATCAAAGAAAGAAGGGGCAAGTCCTGTAGAGTTTGCTCCATTCATGTGAGTCTGCTTGTGTAGCTGTACACCAAAGAAATTTCATGCTTCCAAAAGTGAGGGAAAAGGACAAGTAAATCAGTCACAGGGCTTCCCATGATTTTCTTAGGGTAACATAGCAAAGCATAAGACCACAGGGCTAAATATAGAACATAGTTATTAACCTTGCTGTGTTTGCAGCTTTTCTGCGCCTTTCTTTGCATGCTGTGTGCTAGGCAAGCTTTGGGGCATAGTGTGTAGGGGGATGTATTTCACCTTTGATTTCTCTAGCACAGTGAGCTACTCTAGCCTCTCAGAAGCTGTAACAGTAGTGAAATGGGTCTGTTGCCAATCCATGCTGTGTAAATGAAGTAAATTTTCTCTCTCAAAGAATACCCGCATGTGCACTGAAACTGCTCAGGCTGAATTTTTAAAGGGTGATTTTAGCTTATAGATGCAGACAAAGTAAGAGCTGATGATATATTTCTGTCCCAACGTTCTTTTCTATTTTCCTTTTCTTTTTCCTTTTCCTTGTTCTTTGTCTTTTTCCTTTGATTTTCCTCTCCCTTTTCCTTTTTCTTCCCCTTAAGCAAACACATCTTGCAAATGCTTCTCCTTGCCCTAATGTTTTTTCTGTGTTTTTGCTAAAGAGATGAATGGGTGTTAAAGAAACTTACCACTAAGCATAACTGAGCAAAGTATAACTTATGTAGAAATCTCTAAATATTATCTACTGGGACTTAAATTAAAACTTGCATTGACATAAAAATTTTACTGTATAAGAATTAGTAAGATAGATCTCTGAGTATGTCAGGCTATGGATCAAACATATTCTGGTGCTATTGGTTATACATCAAAAAACCCAGAACACTGTAGGAGAAATATGCATAAAAGCCCACTATCTTAAAAAGCCCACTTGTCCTGAGTAAAGGTTGCATTGTAGATGCTGTTCTGAATATTGAATGTTCATTGTCTGTGTCTCCAGCAAGAGAGGGGCATTACTTTTCAACAAGGCTTATGGATGATCCCTGATGACACTTTTGATGACCATCTACAATCTGCCTAAACCCAGAAGTTCCCTGTAAAATTTTAGGTTCTGAAATGACGGTCTCTTTTTAGAATACTATTCCTGAATCCAAAGGAGCAGTTCTTTTTCTTCTTTTAAATAGAACTCCGTTTATTAATTCAATCCATCTACTTCTTTCTTTTCTTCACTCTCCTACATTTCATTTTTTCTGGCTGCAGAACTACAGAAGACTGAATTATGCCTGTGCTTTCTTGGCACAGCATCTCTGGTTTCCATAGAAAAGGATCTGGTCCAATCATTACTGAAAATGGGATCCTAGATGAGATTTTTTAGCACTGTGTTCAGTCATGTCTTGAAAACCTCCAGTGATGGGGATTCCACTATGTCCCTGGGGAGGTTGTTCCAATGATCAGTTGTTCTCACTGGGGAAAACTTTTCTTTCATATCAAGATGAAGCTTCTGCTGATGTAGCTTTCACCCATTGCCCCCGGACTTCCTTGTGTGGCTCTGTCCTTTTTTGTAGTCACTTGTTTGAGTACTGAAATATTGTGATGAGATCCTCCTTGAGTTTTCTCTTCTCCAGGAAGACAAGACCTAACTCCTTCAGTCTTTCCTCATAGGGCAAGTTCTCCAGCATTTTGGTTATTTTCGTAGCACTTCTGTTGACCCTCTAGTCTCTCTGTGTCTTTTTTGAACTGTAGGGAGCAGAACAGGGCACAGTACTCCAGGTGCTGTGAGGCTGGTGAGTAGAGAGATCATGCTTCAAACCCTGCTAGCAATCCCTTTGTGAATGCAGTCTAAGGTCTGACTTGCCTTCACTGGGCAATACTCTCAGGGATGGTCCTGTGCAGGGCTAAGAGTTGGACTCCGTGATCCTTATGGGTTCCTTCCAACTCAGCATATTCTGTGATTCTGTGCTTTATGCTGCAGTGGTTCTCTGTTGACTCATGTTCAACTTCCATTCCATCAGGATCCCTTGCACCCCTTTCAGCTCCTCATCCACACAGATCTTAGCCTGTGCTGGGCTCTTCAACTGTTTTGTCCCAGGTGCAGAAACTTGCACTTTTCTTTGTTAAATTTCATGCTGTTCTTGACAGCTCAGCCTTCCAGACTGTCCAGGTGTCTGTAAGAGATGCACATCCTACACACATCGCACAAATGACTAACATGTCTTTGAACATGCTGGAGACAACCTGTTCTGTTTGTTTTGGAACACATAAACTTTCTTCAACACTTGCAAATTTATTGGAACAGAGTTTTGTAATTTACAGTTTTATCCACCAGTGGTAAACAATTAATTATTGTCGTAGAGTTAATTCATATACCTTTTCTTGTCACTAGATGGAGGTAGGCAACCACAATGAGGGCAGCTTTCCCTGCATTTTGTATTACGAAAGCAAAGAGATTATTCTGTGCTGATTTGGAGAGCAGAGAGTGTATTTTATCAATAGAAATGCTATTCTGGTACAAGGTTGCTTGAGGATAGGATGACATTTGCACTTGCCAATCTGTAGCTTTCTATCAAAGCAAACCTTTTCACTGAAATCTGTTTTAAATGAAAAATATAGTTTGGGTATAATTTAATCTGATGTACTTTTTATTATCAGTAATCCACTTCTGAATTTAGATGATCATAAACCTTATTTAGATCGTGCATAGATATGTGTGTGTGAACAGAAATTACTATACCAGACCTAAGAAAAAAAGAGGAATTTAATAACGTTAATTTAATATCTACTATACTCTGAAACTAAATGGATAATATATTATATATCCCCTTATATTAACGATTATGAAATGCAAAGCTGTATGTTTTATGTTGCATTTGTGTTTTCTCAGCATGCAAGTAAAAATATGAACAGACTTTTCAGACCAGCTTTTAGATGTTACTCACTTACAGTCAAAGTTATGGGATCTTTTCAGAAAGATACCACTTCATCTTTACAGCTTAAGTTGTTACTTCTTGTTGCTTAGTTTCTAAAAAATGATTAATTTATAGGGACAGTTCACAAACACCCAGAGAAGGAACAATTTTGTTCCTTCAGCTATTGAAGATAGCTACAAAGCTGTCCTTTAGCCTCAGAGTGCTCTGTGCAAACGTGTATAGCTGTGACAATGAGGGAAGTCTTGGTGTTGGTAACTCTTGTTACCTCTCAGACGGAGGAGAGCTACAGTGCTGCATCCTGAGTTTTGTGGAAGGTACTAGGTTTTACTTTTCTAATTTTCTGTATGAAGCTAGTTTATATGCCTCTCTCCTTCATTTCATGCTGAAATAATGACTTAATGAACATTCTGACCTTCCAGAAAAAGTGATGAATGCACCCAGGTAGTGTAGGTGCACATGATTACCATATGCTTACTAAAGAGTTAAGCAGTCCTGTGCATTTCCTGCAAGATTATTTAGAATGGGATTTGATGAAATGATCATCAGTGCTTCCAAAGACAACACTGCCATCTTTATGTTGTGCCTTTCAGAGCACTGGCTCCTGCCTGGGAAAGTGCCCCCTCCTAAGGAGTTAAACCTGGTACAACTAGAGCTGGCAGCAAGAGCTTAAGGGAAGCGTGTTGGCAATTAGGAGAGGGGAGGAGACAGTGGCATATAAGAAGGATTATTGCACTAGGTGAAACCAGTCATCAACTTAGCTAGGTAGTTTGTCTCTGCTGTACATATGTATATATGTGTATAACAACTGATGCTTTGGACAAGGTTACAGCAGTAGGACGAAGATACATATAGTTTCATTTGAATGTGGTCCATCCACTGACAACTTATGAGGGTCATGGTTGAGAGGTTGTATCCACAAGTGTGTTTTGTTCTTAGTGGATCTCTTTTCCTTTAATTTAAGCATTGGGTTTGGTGTGGGGGTTTGGGGCTTTTTTTTTGGTTATTGTTGCAGGTTGGTTGCATTTTTTGTCTTTGTTCTTTTAGCCTTCACAGCATACTGGGGCAATGAGGTCCATGCTTTATTTATTGCTTTATGGAGCTGTCATCTGATTATTCTCCATTTCTCACATTTTAAGAAACAGTAATTTTTTTTCCCATTCACCTTCTTCATTCTGTTCATTACTTCCTGTGCCTCAGTCATATTGTTCTCATGGTATGTGCATGGTTATGGAGACTGAGGACTAGAGATGATTGGAATGTGGGAAATGTGGAGAGCTGGAGAAAGCATCATCAGTGGAGTTCCCACTGATGGGATTTTGGAAAAGGGATTTAATTGAAATCACTCTGCTTGGCCACTGGAGATGTGTTGGCCATTGTAGAAGCTTGTGCTCTGTATTCTCAAGGACATTAAGTTGTGTTCTGACTTCTCATGGGTATAATACTCTACAGTCAGGCAGTTTTGGAGATATTAGTGATATAATGCTGCTCATTTTGTTGACAATTTCTTTTTTTTCTGAGATAGAGCCCTATATTTAGTGGTCTGTGTGGGGTGCTGCTGCAGAGTAGAACTATGTACACAGTGTTCAGAGTTTTTCAGAACTGTCATAGAGAAGGTTTGCCTGCTCTTCCTCCTACACATGCTCCTTTGTTCAAAGCCTAACATGGTTTCACAGAGCTACAGATGTTTCTTATCAAATTTTCCGTCTGCAAAGCCAGCAACATGAATTCAATGAGACCTAGGGCATCGTCTGCTTCCTTGTTGCCAAGACATCTGAAGAACTGATCTCAGCAGCTAGCACTGCCTGCTTAGGGTCTTCTGAGGTGCATTGGAGGTTGCCAATTTTTTTTCTGTTTGGGTTTCCCCTTTCATTTTTTAGCCATTTTGTCCTTCCTGGACTTTGCTTACCCAGCAGGACCATTGGAACTGGATGTTGCATGGCTTTTCTCTCTGTATAAGACACCTTCATTTTTTTGATGTTAGGTTGGTCTAGACCACTGCTGTCATCCTGACGCACACATGCTACGGATTTAATTTGGATGTGGAGGAATGTGAAATCTCGGTTGTCCTAGTTCAGAGTTTCTCGAATAGCCTGTACTCAAGGGGTTGTTATAATAAGGAGCTTGCTGCTTCCTTTTCTCCTCCAGCTTGGTTTTTTTTTAATTATTTTTTTTTTTTTTTTTTTTTTTTTTTTTTTTTTTTTTTTTTTTTTTTTTTTTTTTATTTCTCTCTTTGACTCCTGGCTTTCCATTTTTGATCTTTATGCACCCCTGCCTTTTTCTTCCCTCATCTTTGTCTAAGTGGTATATGTTATTTCCATCCACACAGCTGAGCACCTGCAGCCAGGGAGCTTGTGTGTTCAATCTGGTGTTGAAGAAACTCCTGTTAGATAGGAACAACACTGGCTACAGCAAAACTGTTTATTCTGCTAGGAGGGCCATTGCACGGTAGGAGCTGTGAGGGGAGTGAAGAACATACTTGGTGCAAGACAGTCCTGGGGAATTTGGCTTTCAGGTGTTTTACCAATTACAGAGTGTAAGATTTCATTCCCTAAAATATTTCAACACTGAAACAATATGAATGTTGCTGGAAGAATAAATATTTGTCTAGCGTCTGGGAACTGGACTCTAACCAGGTACGACTTGAAAACATAGATGTTCCTTGTTTAGATTTAAAAAAAAAAAAAAAGTTTATTTTGCAAGTAAGTGGGAACATAGGGCATTTTCAATAGGACTTTGCTTTCTGTGAAGAATATAACACTACAAATTGTCAACAGCTACAGTCATGATGACTCTATTGAAGTGTAAGTGAGCTCATCATTAATCTCTGTGAGCTTTGGATTTAAGTTTTTAATGACAAAAATGGCCCATATATGACAGTACAAGAAGAATGCATTCCAGAATTGCTTTTGTTAACCCAGTCACTTTCTGTGGAGAGCTGAGGGCCTGATTGACTGAGGGAACAGTCCTGCAAAAAGTTGCTAGAACCTGTAAAGTGTATCTAGTGCATTTTGTATGCTTGAAGACTCCCAGAAAGTGTTTTTGCTGCTACCTATGGCTCCTTTGCAAGAGGAACATTTCTCCTAATGCAAGAAAGAACTTCAAAGAGGAAAGTCTTTGGAGGCTTTACCTGAGAGGGCTTAAATGTCATCAGAAGTCAGCTGAGTGCATTTCTACTGACTTCAGTGCCCCAGTGTAGACTTTGTAGGAAGGCTGGTCTTTTTCATATCAAAACAGCGCTGGATTAGAGAAGCAGTGTAAATAACATACCTGTATGCTGCAATGACCTCTTTTAAATTCTACCCTTGTAGTCCTTGTGTAGTCTATTTGTATGATGCAGACCCAATTTCCCTTTTCAGTTTCAATATTGAAATGACAGAGGTATTTTGCTCAAATAAGATAGAAGCCATGTTTACAGTATTGGTGGAACGTCCCTCACTGTTGTTTGTCCCTGTGTCTGCTGCTTCCTTCTGTGAGTGTGTGTGTAGGTGTGTGTATCCATGTGAGTCAGGAGCTGGTATGTCACACAGTGCAACACAGGCTCTGACAATATCCATTTTTCAACTTTAACTTGTCCTCTTAAATACCACCCTTTCATTCTGTATTATTAAATAAATTAACGACCTGAGTGAATCAAAGACCTTCCTGACCTGCTTTTCTTGAAAGAACAGCCTTTAGTCCTGCTCTGTGGGCAATATCTGGAGTTTTTCACTGTTCAGCAGTTTCGTGCTGAGGACAGTGTGCGTGGCAGCCAAGGCCTCAAAGTTGAGCTACTCCCTGCAAGGGGTAGATGAGAACAGTTACTCTGCACTGCTGAAGTTCCATGATCTTCTGAAACCTATGACAGCAACTCTTGCAGTCACTCTTCTTTTAGAATGCATTGGGATTTTTATTGTTTGGGATTTCTTGATTTTGGAACAGTGAGACAACTTCTCTTTTAACTATGCTGTAACAATGTTTTGAAATAGAATTGACTTGGTCTGGCTAAAATAATTTATTACAGTCTTTATCACCTTCTACGGCTGTTGCTGGGGTTTAATTTGCTGCTATCATATCCTTTTCCTTATTGTCTTGGAATCTGTGACAAAATATTTGCAAGCCTTCTGCTACTGCAAGCCTTCTGCTATTCCATCATTCAAACCTCTAAGAAAAATATAGAGCAGAAAAATCTGTTTACCCGAAGATTAAGTTTTTAAATCTTAAAGTTTTAAGCTAAGAACTGAAAAATTAGCACATAACTTAATGAAAAGCTTTCACATACTGTATTTTTTAATGAGTGTTGATTTTTCTCTCTTTTATTACAAATTAAGTGTATCTTTAAAAAGTTAGAATGTGTCACTTTTTTTTTTTTAATTTCCCCTTATATTGTCAGTAATTGTGATTTTTCACCCCTCCTTTCTACTTCTCTCTCTTCTAGTTTGTAATACAAAGAATGTGTTTGGGATGAAGGGAGACCATGTTAAGGAGAGAGAAGAAATTTTAAAAATGGAAGCAAGCCCTCCTTGCTTTCTACGCAATCAGTATGTGAAAAGAAAAAAAAAAAACAATGAAAAGCTTTCACTTGAAAATGTAAAATAAATTCTATTTAAAATGAATTCTAGATACTCTCTTTGCCTTACTGAGCCATTACTGATTTACTGGAGCATTTCTCTCTTACCAAGACTCAGCATTTTCCATCCAAATTAGCTCAGTCCCAGTCTCTTCTCCTGCTGCTTTTCTTTGTATCACAGTAGGTGTTCCCAGTCATCCCTGGCTGACGGTTTGCCTACATATTAGGATTTCAGTTTCACCTATGCTTGAAGCATCAAAGGGCTCTTTTCTCTATTCAGACCACTTGGCAACTTTTATGTATAGTGTTATGTGTATTTTGTATGTCAGGTTTAGAGTATTTGAGAAAATACTGTCACTCATACTTGTGATCTGCTGTTTCTTAAATCATATAGAAATTCTCTTAGATAGGGATGTTGAAGCATTTTTGAGGTGATGCATTAAATGTCAGCACATTCAATTTTTTTTCCCTTCATTGTCTGATGTGTTTGCCAAACAGCCATATTCTATCCTCATGTGAGCAGTTGTGCTGTCGATCTTATGCCTGTCTGGATAGATTTTAGTATTGCTTTTTGCATTTTCTGTAAAACTTGACTAAATGTTTATCTTCTGATATTTATGTGTGGGTATTTCTGCTCCTTTGAGGCCATGTGTGCTTCCTTTAGGGCCCAATTAACATTTTTTGTTGAACTATAGGTTAGCCTATGAATATTGCTGTATCTATTTTTTTTTTTTTTGTATACCATTTCACTTTTTTTTTTTTTTTTCCTTAACATATCTGAAAGCATTAGAGACCTGCTTGGTCCCTAAAACAGAAGTCTTATACTCTAAATTCAAAATGCAAACTTCTTTAATGATAGCACACTTTACGTACCTAAAGCAATATCTCTCTGGTGCCTGCATTAGAGCTCAAAGTTCTTGAACTCCAGTTCCTGTATTTTCTGCTGAGACAATGGATCAGCTAAGACAGATATTTTATTTTTCTCTGCCTCAGTTCCTCTATGCATATAATCTGGGGAAAAAAGAGCTACTGTTTCCATCTGCAGCCAATATCCAACAGCTGCAGAAAATATTCTAAACTAGATATTCTAAATGAATAGAATTTTTTAAGTGTAGAAAACCAAATTTTTCATGGGTTTTTGTGAGTTCTTACCTTCTGAAATAAGCATTTCCTCTCTGGAATGCATGGTCTCTAGTGACCCTTTCTAACAGTTTCTTCTTTTCATTGTTGTTCTGGGTTTGAAATACCGTGAACATCTTAAGATCTTGAGCATGATCACCCTTCGAAACCAGTGATTTTTTCCCACTTTTATTCAATTTTATTGCTTCTGTGCATCTAATCTACCCTTAAAAATGCCAACAATCAAAAATACTGTTGCATTATTTTTTAGTTCCATCAATATTCCTCGTAACGTAAGCTGTGTCCAACATGGAAGAATTCCAGAATATGCTGAGTGGGAAGGGACCCACAAGGATCATCGAGTCCAACCCTTAGCCCTGGACAGGACCATCCCCAAGAGTCACACCATGTGCCTGAGAGTGTTAACAAAACACTTCCTGAACTCTGTCAGGATTGATGCTGTGATCACTTCCCTGGGGTGAAGACTGAAAATGTTGAAAAAATTAAATTTTTGCTTAGCAAATTGAAGTTCTTTTCTATCTGCAGTTTAATTCAGAATTCTAGCATATCATGGGGGTGTATACCAACATGACCTAGGGAATTCTGAGGTTATGAGATGTGCTTTTTGTCTGTAAAATGTTAACCACAGAACACATAGCTTTTTGAACCTTTAAGGACACTTTACAGATAGTTAAGAGGGGAACAAGGCTTCAAGGAGAAAATAAGTAAAATTAGAAAGACAATACAATTTAAGATGCTAATAAGCAACGAAGAAGGAGAGGTAAACAAAGAGTATGCAATAGACAAGCTGGCAGCATTTACAACCAGTGCATCTGTGACCTACCTCAGATCTGCACCATTTTCATCCTTGTCAGCCAACTACCAAACAATCCACTGCTTCCACTGAGAAATCTCTGATCTCATGTTTATTGGCATTCAGAGGTCTCCACACTCATTCATAAATGTTGTTTCATCTTCTTCTTTATTTATAAATCTTTGAAGAATATGCAGTAAGAAAAATACATTTCTACATAGGAAGGAAAATGGGATGTTTATACAGGATGGTATCTGCATTTGAAAAGAAAAACATCTATCCATTACAACATAGACTTAATAATAAATGTACAGAGCATATTATCAGTGTATGTTGAGAAGAGTGGGGAGTTCTTGCAGAAGTAATTACTTTGTCATATCCTATGGAGTACTGTCCAATTTACCAGCATTAATAATTCTCCTTATGAGTAATTTTATACTTATGACCTCTCAGCTATTCATATAATACAAAACCCCTGCATAAAAGGAAAAAGATAAAACATTACTTTGTTGGTTCAGTAAAACAAATGACAATTGGAGAACTTTTTCCTCAATACCATAATCAATTTATATTATAATATTATTAGGTCATTTCTTTATTTGATCCTAAAGTGAATTTGACCTCAAAGTGAATAATGTAATTGTCTGTCACATTATTCTTAATTTTTCAAAGGTAAAGAGTGTTCCAGTTGATTTCAGGTTGTAGCTTTGAGAGCAATGTTTCATCTTTTCCATCTGAGTCTGTCTGCATTTGTACACAAGCCTGTGTATACATGGAAGTGGTTGGAAGTGCTTCTTTTTGCTCCAGAGATTGGGCTTCTCTCCAGTCTTGCTGTTGTCAGTGTTTGAGAGGGGAGAAAAGACACAGCAGAGAGAATTTCAGACACAGTGTCTGTTGTATTCTGCAATTCTTGCACTTTGCAGAACTAGTCATTGAGATTTAGCATCAAACATAAACTTCTGAAGCTTCTTCCTTACCACAAATGATTCACACAGGGACATGGTGGAATACAAATTAAATTTCCCTTTGAATAAATGATTCAAATCTGACCTGGAACAATGTTTTTATACTTAATTTTCAGAGGCAGAAATTGATACCCTTTATGAGTTTATAAATTAATTAACTGTCTGTGCTTTGTAGCTAGAGTATTTTAAGACTTTTCCCATAATATATGGATTTAGGAGCATGGATTTGAAAAGCATTTTGAGACAGACTTTTATTAGTCCTTTTATGGGCTTGATACACAATCTGTTATTTAGCTTCTTATTAGTCCCACTCTCAGATACTCCATCACTTCTGATGGACAAGTGAAATATTTAGGCTTTCTATTTTTTTCATGTTTGCACAGTTTAGCTGCAATAACAATTACCAGTGTCAGTGTATATGATAGTAGTGCCCTGGTTTTGGCTGGGATAGAGTTAATTTTCCTCCTAGGTACAGTGCTGTGTTTTGGATTCAGTATGAGACTACTGTTGATAAGATACTGATGCTAAGTTGTGTTTGCCCTAAGTCAGGGAATTTTCAGTGTCCCATGCTCTGCCTACAAGGAAATGCCTAAGAAGCAGGGAGGGAGTATGGCCAGGGCAGCAGACCTGAACTGGCCAAAGGGATCTTCCATACCACAAAATGGAATGCTCTGTACATAAACTGGAGGGAGTTGGCCAGGAGCTGCCAATGGCAGCTTGGAAAGCGCTGGACATTAGTCCAGTGGGTGGTGAGCAATTGTGTTGTGCACTCCTTGTCTGTCTTGGGTTTTATTCCTCTCCTTCTCTTTTTGTTGTCTCTCATTTAATTACATTATTATTACAATTTATATTTTATTTCAATTATTAAACTGTTCTTATCTCAATCCATGGGGTTTACCTTTTTTTCCCCTCAATTCTCCTCCCCATGCCACTGGATAAGGGCGGGATCAGTGAGCAGATGTGTGGTACTAAGATGCCAGCTGGAGTTAAATCACAACAAGCAGTAAAACCACATTGGACTACTTTTTATAGTTCTGGTCACCAACGCATATGGTCTTTATTTGCAACAATATGGGGAAGAGCTTGTTTCTAAGACCATAGAGAACATAGCAAGTTTACCTTATAAAAACAGACCAAAAGAGTCTTAACTTTTTTGTTGCGCAGAACAAATTGGAAAAGGGCAATAATTATTGTATCTGTCTTGCTTACTCAGAGTACAAGCACAGTGGATGCATTTTTAAAAACTCCACAGCTGGATATCAGTGGCGGCAGAAAATTAAATACATCGGGAGTGTTTGACTATGACCTAATTCCACTGTAGAAAATCAATTTCTTGCTTAACTAATGCTTGCTAGCATGACAAATAAAACTCATTAAAGTAAAATGATTGAATTTTATTATCTTGTCAATGCTGTACTAAGATAAAAAAAAAAATCAATATTTATTTCAATTAAAATAAACTTGTTTATTTTTAAAATGCATTTTATTTTTTAAAAGTGAAAAATATTTAATATTTTCAGCATGTATTTTCCCATAGTTATTAACGATTCAACAAATCAAAATTAAATATGAGATTTTATACTCTTAATCCACATCCAGTGGAAGCTCTGGTGATGCTTCAAGAAGAAGAAAATACTATTATTCTCTTTCCTTTAACTTTAAAAGTAGCTTTGTATATTTATGTTTCACTGAAAGAATAACTAGGACACTTATGCATATGCCAAAAATACGGGACCCAGGAGCTGATTTCATGGCTTGGTTGTGTTCTAATCCTATACTGGGATGAAGACCTATCACATACCAGTCATCTTTCATACACTCTTTTATGTGGGAATTAAAACTGGGTCAAAATGTACTCCAGTTAGGATTCCATCACTCACTGTAGGACCGGCTCCCAAACAGTGTCCAGCCATAGAACTGTGACTATAAGAATTTAATGTGTGACTGCCCCTGACCATGGCTAGAGGAAAAGTTAAAGATGGACATTCAGTCTACAGGAAGAGTTTTCAGAAAAACCTCATCTTGAAAGCTGAGGTGCTCTATGCTCATACTTTTGTTGAAACAGTGAAAAGAATGTACCTTAAACTTATTTATAGGAGCTGGTATGGGCAGACATGCCAGATAGTTGGAATCTGAGGGCTGATTGTCTATTATCAGTGAGGTCTGAATTCTGCTTAATCTTCTACTTAGTTTCTACAGCTAAGCTGAAATTGGTTGGATGAGTGATTTCAGGCTATGTTCTTATGTTTGGATGTTGGCTGTGGCAGTTCTGAAGCTAACACCTTGCTATTTCAGCTGTCTCTGCTTTGGGAGTGGGAACCTTGAGAAAAAGACTGGGTCCAAAAATTGAAGTCAGCATCTAATTTAGCTGTTCTTTCTAAATGTGTCTTCATCCTCAAGCCAATGCTGATGGATATGTTTCCTGGGCAGCCTGATGTTAAAGGCGTGGAGGATGCTGAGGTCTTTCCTTTTGAATGTTCAAATTCCACATCTCTCTCTCCCCCCTCTTTTTTCTCTTCAAAGAGTTTTTAGCTAAAAATTACTGAAATCCTGGACAACAAATATTTTAGCAAATTTTAGGGGTTTTTAAAGTGGTTTAAACTGGACTTTCATGTAGTTTTGCCTTTAATCCTTGTCCCACACCCCAGCAAGTTGCTTATTGAATTTGTATAATATACATTTCTAGTCACAAATGACAAGAAGATGAATTCAATATCTGAATTTTGGTTTGCTTGCTAGGCTAATTTAGGATTATCTGTCCTGAATATCATTCCTCCTGCTGAACAGGCTTATGGAAGTGGCCTTAATATGTTTGCATTGAAAAAACAGTCATGGAGTCTGTGCTGAAATCATAACCTTAAAGCTCCCTGTGAATTTTCTGCCTTGTGCAGGACTGCAGAAGCTTGTGTGTACCCTCCACAAGTGGTGGATTCCCAAATGGCAAGAGGGGCGAGAGTGCATTGAACCTGTTCTGCAGATAGAAGCACCCCTCTTCTCTTTTTTTTATAGCTGAGCCACTCATAACCGGAGGCAATTCAGAGATCTGCTGAAGTCTAGTGGTGATACCAGACTACGTTTTCGATTCTTCACTCTGAAAAGTCTTTTTTCCTCTGCAGACTTCCTCCAAGTTTCTTTTACATCTTCATGTAATCCTCTTCAACCAAGTAATCTTTCTCTTGCCTTCCTTTTTTTTTTCCTTGGATCCATTCCCTTTCCCTCAACAGACCTTGTCTTATTAACTAATATAGAAATTCCTGACACAGATCCATAAATTTAAATACTGATCTTTTGCATTAACAACTAGGTTCTCCATGGAACTAATTTGAAGCTTAGTAGACATTATTCTTTTAAGTAGATTCCTGTGTTACATCCTTGTACCTCAGAGTTTCCCAGGTTATTGAGCTCTGGTATAGAGTTCATCAGAGGCTGTAATACTTTCTGGGCCTCTGCTCTTCAGACGAGTGAATAATTGAACCAGCAGTTTCTCTATTCCCCCTGGGTGCAGTAGTCAGTGGTTGTTCCCTATAATTGTATGAATGGCGGAAGTCCATTTTGAACTTCATGCATTCCTCATAACAGCTGGGCACAATGTAACTCTTAATTTCTTCTCCCTACTGTACTGTAGTTAATTAGAATGTGTGCCCTTGATTTGAGCTATGGGCTATGGTTTTTATATTTTAATTCAAATTCACTCAATCATAGTCATCAGCATGGCCAGGTGACAAAACTGAAATGTCAGTGTAGTTCTTAACTTCCTTGTATGGACTTTTTTTTAATTTTTTTTTTTCCCCCCGTTAAATTTTAACTTAAATGCATCATACTGAATGCTGATAATTTTTTAAAAAAGTGTGGCACAATTCTATATTTTCTTACACAGGTAGCTGTGTCTTTTCCCAGGATTTTAATCTTTTCTTTTAATATTTTTGTGTAATACAACAATAGGTTTTACATAGTGATTATACTCATATGATGCTAAGATTGAACTCATAAGCAATAAGATCAAGAAAACCAGGACCTGACATGGCATATGAACTGAATTTCAATTCTATTAGACATATGCATTAAGATTCAATATTTTATTGCACAGTGTAATATTGCTAAGGAGACGTAATACAAGCAAAGCTGTGAAATATCTTTTGGAACACTGTTCAATTTACTAACAAATTTTTTCTGATATGAGCGCAGCAGGTCAACAGTGATTTTTCAGGATGTTAAATCCAAAATGAAGAACGGGTCTCTAACTTTTCATTTGTGGTTTAAGTAAAAGTTCAAGTACAGATTAGAAATGAACTAAACCAAAATATATTCTCCAGGATCTTGTGTTGTGACATTATTTGCGTGCTGCTGCTTATTTTCTTGCTTTGAGGCCATATATATATTTGATGCAAGTTGTGCTACCCACTGCAAACATAAAATAATTCTGTTTTCTTTCAAATATTCTATGAAGTGTAAGTTGAAAAGGTAAAGAGATCTTTTATGCTTTGTCCCTTTAAAAAAGACTCTTTGGTACTTTTAGTGATACCTATGTACTCTTCTAATACATGATCTGTTTTTCTTGGAAAATGCTTCATTCAAAAAAACCCTTTGAGGTCCTTGTTGTCTACTGACGTTTTTTAGTCTCTAAAAAACGGCATATGGCTCTATTGTACCTGTGCAGGTGATTAATTAGTAGACCTAGCTTGTATTTATGAATGTTTATATCTTAGATATTTCACTACCCAGACTGGGAAGTTGATCATGCACAGAGAAAACAAAAAAAATTGTCTTCCTAACAGTTGTCTTTGTCCTTGTCCTAAAGAAACAAAACCTCTTGTTCCTTTGGACTTTTATGATGCATCATGTGGACTGGTCAAAAAGATGAGCACAGGGAGAGAGAATGGGAGAGAAGAACAAGCAACCTGAATTAGTGTTCATTAAAACATTCAGTATTCAGATATAGTTGTGCTGTGGTTTACATGCTTCTAATGAAATCATATTTGATTTTAGATGAAGTCTTTATAATTTTCTTTCTTAACCACAATTGACTAGAGGGATTCAGTCTATCAAAGTCCCTGGTGTTTGTTTTATTGTTTCCTTGAAGGCTGAAATCTTAATACGGGTTTTGTAGGAAAACAATCCCATCTTGCCACAGTCATATTTAACTTTATGAAAGAATTGTAAAATCAATTGATCAACAATTTAATCAGTCTTTTTTATAAAGCCAAGATTGTGGAGAATTCCTATACAATGGAAAGTTCATATTTCTTTCTTAATTAATCCAAAGGGAGCATATTGGTTTAATACTGGAATACATTAATGCCCTGTTGGAGGACTTGATATTCTCTACATATTAATATTGCAAAAAAGGGAAATGTAACTTCAAGGCTGATCTAAGAAAATAAGGTCAAATAAATAGATAGAAAATTTAGCTGATTACCAGGTTGGATAAAAGATACTTTTTAATTTTTCAAAGGGAATATAATCAGGGCAAAGGTGGAATGGTGTTCACAAAACATCTGTTATATAAATAGGAGTTAGATTTTATAAAAATGACTTATAGCAGGTCTTTAGAATGTGTAGGGTTTTTTTGTTTTTGTTTTTTTTGAAAAATATGATGATTATACTAAACTCTTTTTGAGCAAAAGTATGGAAAGATATGTTTATGTCATTCCTGCTAAGTCTTTTATATCATTCCTGCTAAGTCTGTTAGTCCAGTGTTATTTAAAGGATAAATATGTCTGATGCTTGGAGCTTGCCTTTTGGCACAGACATGTGTAATGTAAGTTAGATGAATACAGTCTTCAGGCAATAACTGAGCAAGTCTATTTCAGTCCTGTTTTCATTGGTGAACATGGTACTCAGTAAGGGTGAAGAATATTTGTAATATCTAATATTTTAGCTTTCTGTTTTAAGCATAACATATCATATTGTTAGCTACCAGAATGATTGGCACACTCAAGAAGCCACATGGACTAAGCTGGTGGGGAATCTGAGGGTGAAAGAATTGGTAATACAATTCATATGATTGGCCCACATATATAGGCGTGGGTGTCTTTTGCTTGGTGTCTGGCACATTGTAGCAAGGTCCCTTCCCTCAGAGAAATTAATTTCTTTCAGAAAGTGCCCAAGGGTGCAGAAGGCATGCTCTTCTTTGAATGCACAACTCCTCCAGCTTGGTTGCTAGACACTCCCCCTAAATGTGTGAGATCCCGGCTCATCTTTCTCCGCCTGAGGAGACTTAACCCTCTGTCTTTCTCCACAGAACGTCCAATGCTATTTGAAACTGGAGCACCCAGAATAACTTACTGCCTTCCCTGCTGAAGCGGACACACACTACAAAGACTTCACTGGGCTCAGAAGAGAGTCAGAGAAAGCCTAATTTAAAGCAGCAGAGAAACCTGAAACCTCATGACTGCTTCACAGATCTATTGTATTTTAAAAAATGATATTTCATTGCAAGTTCACAGTTAAAAGACACTGAAGTTAAAGCTCTGGATACCACAGACAGGGTTGACACTGCCTCTTTCTTTTTTCCCTTTCCCCCGTGTCCCAGGATGCCAGGATTATGCCAATATTTCACAAATCGATGCTTCGAAATAAAACACCCTGTCAGGGTGAAATATAACTTCTTTTCATATTTATATCAAGTACATGTTCCCTGGGGATCACATGTGTCAAGTCTTTCTCATTTAGCTCACTCTTAACAGTGTGCAGACTTGGTAAACCTACATGGGAAAGGAGAACCTTGGTTTACTTTTCTGCTGAAAACATCATCCCACATTACAGTTTTTAAGCTTACCTGTATTTCATACACTCATAACATTTTGTAAAACTCAGTAATCCAGTAAAATTTTAAATTAATTTCTTCAATGCTAACATACATAAAATATGGGGAGCAATATGGAAGACTCTGCATGAATGTATTCCTATGTGGCAATAGATATATTCTCATTTCTTTACCTATATAATTGTTGGTTGCAGTCCACAATATGAAAGAGTGATTATTTTTCCCCCACACCTAAAAATCCAAATCATATTTTTGACTGGTTTCAGTGAATCATAGGATTGTAGCATCATAGAAACTCCAGGTTGAAGGTACCTCAAGGATCATCTGGTCCAATCTTTATTGGCAAAAGCACAGTCTAGACAAGATGGCCTAGCACTCAGTCCAGCTGACTCTTAAAAATGGCAGCTTTGGGGAGTCCACCACTTCCCACATAATGAGGAGATTATTCCAATGATTTATTGTTCTTAGCATGAAGATTTTCCTCTTGTGTTCAACCAGAATCTCCTCAGGACTAACTTGTACCCATTACCCCTTGCCTTTTCCTTGGACTTCCTCCTGTAGATAGGAAGTCTCCATCTCCTTTGTAGACACCCTCTCCCTCATTCACCTTATCCAGCCTGTCCTCATCTTTCTTGAATAGCAGGGACCAAAGCTAAACACAATATTCTAGGTGTGGCCTGTAGAGTGGGATAGTGATCCCTTGTTAATGCAACTCACCATTTTGTTGGCTTTCTTTGCTGCAGCATCAAACTTTTCACTTGAACTGAGCTGCTTGCCCACAAGGAGCCCCAGGTCCCTTTCCACAGAGCTGCTCCCCAGCCAGGTAGATCACAGCCTGTGCTGTTCTCCTGGATTTTGTTTTCCCATGTTCATGTCCTTACACTTGTTCTTGTTGAACTTCATAAGGTCCTTGTCAGCCTACACTTTCAGCCTGTCCAGGTGCTCCTGCAGAGTGACTCTCCCATTTCTCCACTCAGTTTGGTATCACTGGCAAACTTCATCAGGGTACACTTGATCCCATCATCCAAGTTAACAGCATTGGGCCCAGTATCGATCCCTGGGGGACTCCACTTGTGACAGTTGCCAGTTTGAAAGGGAACTATTTACACCAACCACTGGCTGTGGCCAGTCAGCCAATTCCCCACCCACCACATGGACCACTTGTCCAGATCATCACACATCAGATTCTGTAGGAGGAGGCTGTGGGAAGTCATCTCAGAGCCTTAGAGATACCCAGGTAGACAGAGTCCACTGCCTGCAGTACTTGCAGTCAAGCAGATTACTTTGTCATGAAAGGCAATTGACTTTGTCAGGTACAGTTGCCCTTCGTGAGTCCGTGCTGGATTTTTCGTTCAAGTCAATGTTTTGGAAAAATAGTCTAGTCAGTTGATCAATTTTAACAATAATATCACAACCAACAAATTTAAAAAAATGTGAACACAAATATTCTTGAAAATACTGTAAGTGATTAATAGGTGAATGATGTGACCAGACAAATTTCAAAGGAAAAAATAGCATCATTACTTTAAATTAAGTACCCTGGACTTTATATTTCAATTTCAAACTACAACATGTCTATGTCTCATCATGGTTTTGATATAGTTATGGTACACCAACAAACACTCAGTAAATTTACTCATTATCTTTGTACTATATTACCACACAGTAGTCAAAATACTTTATAAAGGGCATTTATATATGCCTTTATATTTCCAAATGTCTTGCATCAGACCTTCTTCAATTAAGCAATGTTTGAAGTCGCTCCTAGCCTCTGGGACTTTAGTTAACAACTCGCCTCTAGTTAAGGAGGACAAAAAAAAAAAAGTAAATTATTCTAGTTCTAATTTATCTTTCTGAACCCTAGAGATAAACTTTTTTTCCTTGCTGAAATGTCTAACAAATCCCATGTTACCACAACAAAGAGATGGAAACTTACGTCTTTTTTGCTATAAATATAACATATACGTAGATATGTTTTTTAGTCAGCCTCACACCCTATCACAATTCAGACAAAAGTAATCCCAGCTCTTTAGATCTCTGCTTTGAAGTGCAACATAGGATTACATGGAGCAGAGTTCAAGACATATTGGCCATTCTTGAAATATCTCATTGAATAACTACTCAGTGTTCTGGTTTTGTAGCATTTATTTCTGGTTCACAGAGTCATCTCACAAACAATTTGGTATTTAGTTAAGATCCCACTAACCATTTAAAACTATTAAAAGGACATTTCATTATCCTTGTTGGTTTTGGTATTGTTTAACTCTTTAATTAAATGAAATGGCTTCATTACTGTATTCATTGTTACTCGTGTTAATCTTTGCTAACTTTGGAAATGCTATTTTTAGATCAAAGTGGAAAGTGAAGACTTAGAAATGTTATATATAAAGAAATTAAAATTTAATGATCAGAATTCCTCTGCTTCATAAAAATAAATCAATGTACTTCAGTATTTCCTCTTAAAAAAAGACAACACCTGGATATAAAAAAATATTTTGGATTAATTGATAAAGTACATATTATAGCTGGATTTTAATTAATTACTTCTGGATGTATTTGAGTAGAAAACACCAAATTACTCTGATCGCTCTGAGAGTGTAGAAATGTCATGCAAAATGAAGGCTTCCTAAGAAATTTTCATGCTACTTCTTATATTTGGTAAGTCTGTTCATTAGATCATTAATTAGATTACCACAATTTTTTTAAAGGAACAGAATTTTTCTGGAAAGCTGGAGACATCACCTGAGATCTCAGTACCTTACTTTTTGAACCTTTCATTTAGCAATACTAGTATCTTTACAATCACCTTTAGTCTCTTATCTCCTTCCTTTCCTTTGAATAAAAGCTGAGCTGTAGGCAAATTAGTTAGCTTTATTATTATTACACTAGCTTTGCTGATAGAAAATTGAGTTCAGTGAAGTAAATTGAAATATGAAAATAACCAATCTCATATTTGGTATGCTGAGTTGCATTTTAAGAATAAAAAATTTTTCAGAGTCATAGCTGCTACCTAACAAGAAAAGTTCAAGTTATTCCAGTATTTTTCAGCTAAGTTTCAGACAAACTAAGAAG
>NW_020956153.1:187764-189072 GCF_003031625.1 Empidonax traillii | reverse complement strand
TACGTCCTGAGGACCTCGCTGCCACCGTCCAAGCGTGCTTGGCCCCGGCAGATGAACCTCAGGATTAAAGGGTGGGCTCAGTTCCGCGCACACTGTGTCTCACCTAAAAAATCCAATGCGCAGGCTGGAAGGTGGAAAGACCTTCCCCGGTTCTTCGTTCGCGAAGAGACTGGCCATTCATTCATTCATTTTTCAGCTAAGTTTCAGACAAACTAAGAAGCCTGTGTTCTACAGTCATCCTCTGTAGGATCACTTCCCCTGAGAAAATGGTTTGAATAATTCACAGACACCACTTTGCCCCACCCCTGTTTGAAGTTCTATGCATTTCAGGAACCTGCTGTAGTTTTTGTATGTATTTTGGCTCAAGGGTCTATATCAGAATCTTTTTATTATGAGCTAGGAGGAAAAAAACATGCCCAGTGGAGTTTTTTTTTATGTGTGACTATTTTTCTGTCTCACAAATAGGGTCTCACCTATTTGTCGTGCCAATTTAATGGATATTGGCGCTCCGTTGCCAGAGTATAGTTATTCTTATCCTTTTGTATCCAATTCACTCTATTCAGCAGATGCTCATAAAAGTGTCTAAAATGAAGAAATTGTTTCTGTCTTCATAAATGCTTAAATTAGGAACTGACCTGCCTGATACTCTGATTCTAATCTTTAGAGCAAGAGTCAGAATCTCCATCCAGTAATACCTTTCTCAGGCATATCCCAAGTCTTAATAGCAACAGTTAGCAGATATCTGGATATTCAGGCAAGTAATGAAACTCCTTGGGCTGTCATTCGAGTTGCATCCTTTACTTTTCATCTAGCTGTGTGTGAGGTATAGAGTATCATTTCATCAGCTCCTATACTGTATGCAGTTAAGATAAAATAATGTAATTTTAGAACTGATGTATTAAGCAAAAATCTAGATGATTCAAAGTTAAAAAAAAGACTTTTTTTGGGGGGGGGGGAAAGAAGATTGTGATGTAATTAAAAGAAACTAAAGTGAACATACAGGGCAGATCACTGAACTATAAAATGTTTACCTTAAGCAATGCAAAAATTGTTTCCCAAAAACTAAGCTAAACCTCACCAAAAGAATAAGACGTCAGATTTGTTGGCCAATGTAATTGTAGCAAAACCACCAAAATCATTGCTTTAGGTGCAGCTGATAGAGGAATGTTTTATTCTATTCAAGTCCTTTGATTTTGATGTGTGATATGTCGAAGTGTGAAAAATGCAATTTAGTTAAATTTTTTCATTTCAGGATCACATAAGCTTTTGGTAGTGTTACCTTCTGCTTATGTCATGTTCTCACTCCTC
>NW_020956153.1:144618-187522 GCF_003031625.1 Empidonax traillii | reverse complement strand
CCAAAATCATTGCTTTAGGTGCAGCTGATAGAGGAATGTTTTATTCTATTCAAGTCCTTTGATTTTGATGTGTGATATGTCGAAGTGTGAAAAATGCAATTTAGTTAAATTTTTTCATTTCAGGATCACATAAGCTTTTGGTAGTGTTACCTTCTGCTTATGTCATGTTCTCACTCCTCTGATTGCTTTGATATGAACACAAGACTTTACTGCAGAAAAAGAAAGACTCCACTGTGTCTAAATGTTAGTGTCCATACAAAATCTGAAATGGGAATATAAATTAACTGATAGTAACTCTCAAGCAGCCATGGACTCGTTTACTTAAGTAGTTGTTAAGCAGGGTACATGTGAAATGAAAAATGTGATGAAGAAATATTTTGTTACCAGATCTTGCTCTTTATTTTTTATTCTAATGCCTCAGGATTTTTAGGATTTTTTAGCTCCTAGTAGATTTTAATGTAGCTGTGTAGTAAATATGGATTTTTAGTATAGTTATGTAGTTTCTCACAGTTTAGAGAAGTAGTTAAAATTACCAAACTCTATTCCCCACTTCATATCAAACTTTCTAAATTCTTAAGTTTTGTTTAGACTCCTTCAAGGCAGGACTACAGTAAATATATCTTGTTTAAGAACATGTGCACCCCAGACTTGGACAAGAAGATACCGTCATAGTCAAAACAACCTTTAAGCCCAGAACCCTGAAGAAGCAACAAAGATAGTGTGTACTGTGAAGAAGAGGAAGATAAGGAACTCCTTGTGCCAGAAGACTTTCATTGAAGACCTGCTCTATATCTTATCTGTATTAATAATTGCCTGGTGAATTTTAGGCAGCAATTTTGTCAAATATTTACTGAGTGCTTAGGCACCCATGCCTGATAGAATTCAAGAAATGTATGGACAGTACTCTTGAGCACATGGTGTGACTCTTGTTGATGGCCCTGTCCAGGGCCAAGAGATGGACTCGATGATCCTTGTGTGTCCCTTCCAACTCAGCATATTCTGTGATTCTGTGAAGACTAACTTGCAACAACTGAGTCACTGAATGTGACAAAGATAAAAGTTCTACACCTCCTATTTTTTTCTTAGATAATTTTCTTAATGTAGTTGACAAGAGCACTACTTTGGTGTATTTCAGCTGATATAAATTGAATCTTCTGTTGTGTTTCATGTCTCAAACAGCCTAGAAAATCAATACTCAAAATGCACAGTATGATAAATTGTATGGATCAGACAGTAGAAACAACAAAGACTCTGAAAACTTCTGTTAGATAATGCACTGCAAAGTACTTAGTTGAACTGAGTTGGAGGAAAAGGGGTATCACTTCTTAGCTAAACTAAAAAGAAACATTTTCTTGGGGGAAGTGAAATCATATTTATAATTCTAAGTCCTTCTTTCTGTGTAATTTATCCTGCTAGTCAAAACTGTGAATTCATTAGGTCAGATAATACTGGCCTGCTCAAAAATAATTTCCTTAATGAAGTTATCTTAAAAGGATTTTCTTTTTTCTGTAAAACTATGATGTTTCAAACAACTTGAAAAGAGACTTTTGATATATAATAATTTTTTGAAACACATATAATCATTTGATAACTTTTCAAAGTTTAAAACTAATCCATAATTAGTACCTCCTCTTGTTATGGGTGAATCATAATATCAAATATTTCATCATTATTCATGAGAATACAAATGCAGAAAGAATAAGCTGATTAATCTTCTCTACTTTGGAGAAAGAGAAATAGTAAATTAATAGGCAATCTTTTTAGGTTTTCTTTTCCCTTACTTCTGTTCTAATGATAAGTCAGTGTCATTTTGTCATTTAAGGAATGAACTGGTGATGGAACTAACATTCTACCTGAATGATTTCAGGATGTGTCTCAAAGACAATATTTGTTACAGATACCACTGTTTTTTATAAAAGCACACTAGTTATCATGACAGATTCCAAGATGTTTTGGGCCATGAACCTTCCATCAGAGCCTGAGGATTTTGTGTATGTGTAATGGTTACAAGCACTGCTCAGCAACAGTAAAAATGCCTGTATGTTATCAACACGGTTTGAGTCACAAACCAAAAACAGAACCACACAAAATACTATGAAGAAAATGATCTCCATCTGAGCCAGACCCAGTGCAGTATATTTTGTATTAATATTACTGGGAGGTGAGAACCTTGGTTTAATTTTGCTCTTTAATACTATGAAAGAAAAAGACTTCTGGAAGTAGGAAGCCATGGTTTTTGGAACTGAGCTTCTTCAACATACAGTTTGTGTTTGTTCCTTGCTTTATGTCAGTCTCATATGAAAGGTCACAAGAAATTGAATTGCCTCTTTATATGTGAAATTAGGATGTTGATCATCAGTTCTCAATTCTATGCTGGATAATGAGTGAAACCTTGGACAGATTGTTATAAAAGAAATGGCTGAAAATGCTGGGAGAAGAGTCCTGCATGACTAAACTGCAAGAGTGTACGTGCAGGTTCTCACCTAGCTTGATTAGCTTTCTGTTGTCTGATTATCCTTGCCCTGAAGAGAACCAAAAACATGTGTCTGGTGTGTTCCACTGTCACTTGCCAAATCAGAAACTTCCAACAAGGAGATTGCTACAAACAAAAGGCTGGACATCCTAAAAAAACCTCAGCTCCTTCTGTGGTCATCTGAGAACATTGTTGTGCATACCTACTTTACCACTTGTTAATGCAAAATAGAGTTTAAAGTGCAAATGTATTTTCAAACAGAACAGTGCACTGTCAGGTAAGAGAAGATATTAATTTCATATACAGTAATACACATCATAAATCTGGTTCTTCTGGCTTCAGTGTTCCAGAAGCAGACATGAGCCCAGGAAATGCTGTACATTAAAGATGACCGGAAAAGAAATTCTTTCAAGTTGTACATGGTGACTTGGAAGAGAAACTCTAAAAACATAGAAATAATTGTCAAGGGTGTTGTAGTCAAAAGTTGTTTATTTTTTTACACCCATATCTATTTCATGTGCATTTATGAAAAGTTTTTAGCTCTTTTAATGTGGTAATAACCACTGTAAAGAAATACCATATTGTTTCTATAATAATCTTGATGGTTGATCATAAAGTGCAGCTTCTGATGAAAGTATATAATTGATCTACATCTCTAGGTACTGTATGAATACAATCAGATTGGTTCATTTTCTTTTTGGTAGTAGAAAGTAAAAATTTTGGTAATTGCTATAAGAACATTCAGAGGTTTCTTTTAAGTACAGTGTAATAAAGTACAACATTAAAGGTCACATATAAGTAGTTTGCATTGACACTAGAGCCTAGATTAAACATAATGTTAACCAGAAAACTTCTATCTAAAAGCTGTTGTTTATGAGATTAAAATAACTGAAAATGTAATATAGAAAACCCCCAATACATATTGTTCAAACTGATTATATTTTCTTTCATGTCTGAGTTGCAAAAGAGACTAGTATAATGTCTAGTAGTTCAAAGTATTTATTAAGTCGAGAGAGAAAGAGTATTCAGAAATAAGTTTTTCCTTTTCTTACCAGAGAAGCCATAAATAGTTCACTTGCTTCCCCCAGACAAACAAGTCTCTCAGGAATGAACCAAATCCTCTCCTTCAGAATCTAATAAAAACTTTTCTTTTTTTCAGACAGAAAGGTCCCTATTTAAGGTACTGTTTCTCCAGCAGCAGAACCCCAGAGAGATTATGGCAGCCTGTGTGCTTCCTGGCAAAAAAGTTCTCAGGCATTTCATAGAGCCAAGAGAGATTATTCCCAGCAAGTACTGTCAATAATGGATTTTTTGCTACTTTAGGGATAACTCAATAGAGAGCTCCTTGCAGATTTTTTGAGTTTTACTCAATTTACTATTTCTATTTTTGATTCAAAACAGACTATTATGCATTTCCATTCCCACTCAAAGAATAATTTTGTGTATTTTTACTCACAGCAGAATCCAACCTTTATAAGATTGCTCTGATACCTCATAATTATTGTTTCTTTTTGCTGACTATATATTGGAATTTCTGTTGAATTACCAATTCATTGTAAATTAGATCATATCCCAAAGCATTGAATTTATCAACACGAGTTTGATCTGCCATTTACCACTGTTGAAAAATAGCTGAATTTCAGATAACTTGTGCAAAGTTCAATTTCTGTAGTATGAAATAAGGCTTCAAGACTTAAACCAGGACTTCTACTCAAAGTGTTTTCATTTATTCTCATGGCTTCCTATGTCTTCTCATTTCTTTGTTTAACTGAAGTTACAATGCATACAGCAGAAGTTAGCAATTGAAATTCAAATTTAAAATTGTTCATTCTTTAATAGTTTTCTCTTACCCCTAAATAATTTCCTAGAACAAAACCTCTAATATCTTTTTCACATTATTCCTCTTTTAACACTGACTATTCTCTCCTTCCCTGAGGGAAAATCTTGTCTTTTTTTGTGACCCTTGAAGTCTCTGAGCATCGTATATCTGTTTTTCTTTATTTTGTGAACAGGAATGCAGATAGCTGGAAACCACACACATATGCAAAAAAGTAAATCTGTGCAGAACAGAGCTCTGTGGTGGCTATCTGCAAAATCAGCATGCAAACTGGGACTTTAGTAAGATGTGGTGGTGGGTTTGTGTTTACTTTCTTTGAGAGAAGCCATAGAGGATTAACATTAAGAATAGAAGCGCTTGGAAGAGGAATGTGCGTGTTTTGGGAAATGTAAATAGCTAGTTAATGAAAACAAAACTTGGATATCTGCTGAAAAGCACAGCCCATGGAGATGCTTCCCAATGGTAATAGTTTTCAAGAGTTGGCAGTGGGACAGTAGGGGAAGCTGAGATTGCAAGATACTCAAGATCACGGTAGCAGCCTTAAATTACTTCTTTCTGTTACTTGTTTTCATTTTTATTATTTTTTTTTACTTTTTAAAGTTAAATTTGGCAAAGGCAAAGAACTGCAAGTTGCATCTGTGTGGTGGTTTTAATCTAGGCCTTCCCTGGTTACCAGTTTGTAACCAAGGAAGGGGCAGTGTTCCCAGTATTCCATACGATTTTTGCGTAAATCGTGGTATAAATGAGAAAGGAGGAGCGGCCTTCATTCTTCTTCTCTTCCACCGGAGTTCGGGAACAGTGGGTCCCTGCGTTGGTCTCGCTTATCTAAGGCTGAGACCTGCAGCATCCACTGACCTGCCACGTGGAGGCCTGGGGAGTGCTGGCCGTGTGTGTGTCAATCCTGTTTCTTTCTAAGGGATGTGGTGAGATTTGTTTTACTAGTTATTTTACTAGTTCTCGGGTTTGATTACACAACGTGTCCGAATAGGAAACTCAAATCGCCCTGGAATTCTGGAGATTATAACAAATTGGCCTGAAGGTGGAAACTTCAGTCTGGCAGATGAGGAGAAAGATGAACTGGACACGTAGAGGGAAACCCATCTGGGCTGCTGATTTGTGGCAAGATATTGCTGCCAGAGTGAAGAAACTGAACGTGAGAGTCCGCCGTGTAGATGCCCATGTGCCCAAGAGTCGAGCTAATGAAGAACATGATAATAACAGACAGGCAGACTGAGCTGCACAGGTTGAGGTGTCACAAGTAGACCTGGACTGGCAGCAGAAGGAAGAATTGTTCCTAGCTCGATGGGCCCATGATGCTTCAAGCCATCAGGGCCGAGATGCCACCTATAGATGGGCACGAGACCAAGGGGTGGATTTAACCATGGACTCTATTTCCCAGGTTATCCATGACTGTGAAACCTGTGCCACTATTAAGCAGGCAAAAAGATTAAAGCCCCTGTGGTATGGTGGATGCTGGGATAAGTATAAATACGGGGAAGCATGGCAGGTTGACTATATCACGTTGCCACAGACCCGCCAAGGTAAACGCTATGTGCTTACCATGGTGGAAGCAACCACCGGATGGCTAGAGACTTATTCAGTGCCCCATGCAGCAGCACGGAATACCACTCTGGGTCTTGAAAAGCAAGTCCTGTGGCGACATGGGACTCCAGAGCGAATTGAGTCGGACAATGGGACTCATTTCAAAAATGAGTCACAACGGGCATTTGGCAGGGAGCCAAGTCCGAACCATCACAGTCTGTTATTATGAACTTGGACAGACAACTAGATAAGTAACAGACCATTCACTGGATTTCCCTTATCCCTTCCCAAAAAGCAATCTGCAGTTTTCAAACACAAGAAATAGAAAGGCTCATCCACTTCTTTTCTTTTACATTTCATTTTACAAGGATGTAGTTTTATAGTGTCAAGCTAATCTATGTGCAGAGAAACTAAACCAGTGGCTCTGGGATGTCAACTGTGACGTCTACTAAGAATACTCTTGCAGACCTCAAAGCCCTTGTCCCTGTCATGGTGGTACAGCCTCCACCTGTATTTCAGTGAAGTGGTCTTGCTGTGAGTGTGAAGTGGACAGTGTTCATGAGCTAAGTCACTCATTCTTGTAAAGCATTCTGACCGTAGGCTTGCAAGAAGGGACTCATCCTACATGTGGCGTGTTTATTCTTTCCCTGGGTCTGATGACTGCTATGACCTGAAGCTGCTTAAGCATGCCCTGCAGGGAGGTACTTGACCATTCACAGGGTGGTTCACAGGGTAAGGAACATGCAGGGTACCAAGGATGCTGCTGAGGCATCTCTTTGCTCTTGGCACCTCCTGCACCAATCAGAGTTGGTGCATATCTCAGTGTTGTATTCACTAATAAGAAAGAACCTGTCAGGGATGTGTACGGGAGCCTTGACTGTACTGACCATGAAATAGTGCAGTACAAGATCCTGAGGGGAATGAGGAAGAAGAGTACCAGAGTACTGACCCTGGATTTCAGGAGAACAGACTTTAGCTTAACCTGGAATGTGGTAGGCAGAATCCCATGGGGGAGTCAATTCTGAAACACAAAGGATTTAGGGATAGATAGGAGTCCTTTAAAGGCTCTTTCCTTCAGGCTCAAGAATGATTCCACCCTGTTACTGAAGTAAACAGGTTAGATTTATCAGGAGGTCCATAACAATACAGAGGAGGTAGGTAGGTAGGAGGTAGGTAGATGCTACAGAGGAGGAATATACAAATCCTGCCTATATTGATGCTATGAAAGCCAAGGCACATAATGTCTGATGAGTCTCATTGCCTTCTAGGTTGAATGAAAGGCTTAATGAATGAGGAGAAAGTAGTGAATGTCATTTATCTTGTCTTCACCATGGCTTTTGATATTGTCTTCTGCAATATTTTTCTATGTGTATTAGGAAATTATGGTCTTTATGGGTGGATAAAATGTGGTCAAGCAGGTAGATAAAATTCTGGATGAGTGGACTCAGAATGTGATGGTCAACAGGTTGCACGCTACCTGGAGGTGGAATACTGAATGGGTTTATACTCTTTTCTGTTCTGTTTAACATCTCAGTGAATGAAGGAAGTGCTGTAGTGCACACTCATGAAACATGCAGATAGCAGTGAACTGGCGCCAGCCATTGATATGACCATGGGCAACACTATCATCCAGAAGGACCTAGAAAAGCTATAAGAACAGGAAAACAGTAATCTCTTGAAATTCAATAAGAACAGATGCAAAAGTCCCATGACTGTTAAGGAAAAGTCCCTTGTGGTGCTACAGCTTGAGGACTGCCGTGCTGGGGAGCTGCTGTGTGCAAAAGGCACTGTGGTCCTCCTGTGAAGTGAGTGGAATGCAAGCCTGCATCTGCACTGGCTGCAGACAAAGGCAGCAACCTCCTGGGCTGCATAAGAAGGAGCATGACCAGCATCTGGAGTGAAGGGATTATCCCCTTTTACATGGTGCTCGTTAAAACATACTGTATTCAGTTTTGGGCACTAAAGGACATAAAACGTGGGTGAATTCAGCAAGGGACCACTAGGACAGATGGGAATAAGAGAATTTGCCCCATGAAGAGAGGCTGAGGGATGGGGACTCCCTCCGCTCAGAGAAGAGATGGCTTTGGAAGTACCTAACAGCAGCCACAAAGCAGCAATGGAGAAGAAGACAGAGTTAGAATAGATGGAGTTATCAAGAAGATGGAGTTGGAATCTTCATAATGTATGAGGACAGGAGGCAACAGACATAAAATACTACAAGAGAAGAGAAACTTTTTCATCATAAGGATAGTCATGTAGTGGAGCAGGGTGCCCAGACAGTTTGTGCTTCTTCCAACATTTTTACGTTTTTGTGTATGTTTTTGTTGTAGAAAATTTGAACTATGTAGTCAAGCCTTAATTATCAACATTTACAGAATAGAAATAACTTTCACAATGAGCTGTGACATACCCTGGTTTTAGCTGCTTTGCTAGTGCAGATTTGGGTCTTGAGTACATTCCTTGCCTGTGACATCAGACCACAGCAGCTTTTAAGCTGCTCTCTGATCCTTGATGGTGTGTGCAGTTTCAATTTACTGCTGTTTTGAAAGCTGGGACCAATATATGGCTGGATAGATCATAGATTAGCTTGGATCCTGCAGTACTATTTCATATTCTGCCTGGCATAAGCCTGGCATGCTGGGCAATGCTCTCAGCGGATGCTGTGTTAATTTAGCTTTTATTAGTGAATGTTGGTGTGCATCTGGCTGAATATCTTGTATAAATACTTACCATATGCTGCTCTCTATGTAATAGAATGCAGTTGTTACTGTGACGAATATTCCATCATTTGACTAGAAAAGTAGTGATTTTTTTTAAATGTTGAAAAAGCCTCAAGGAATCCTGTTGTATAAAAGACAGTGTTATCCAGTGGTTTTGCTTATTCCATTATTCAATGTTACAGACCCTGTATTTGGTTGGGTTTTGAATTTTTTTTTCTATTTTATTCCTGATAGAGGAAGATAGTAAAAAAGAAACAAATGAGTAATATCTGTGCTCTCTGATAGAACTGTTAAACTTCCAATAAACAAAGACTATGTAACAATAGTTTACAGAATGGTATGGATGTTTATGAATATGGACAGATTTATACATAATGCATCTTTATGAATCTTTCATGTTGGGGACTGTGTAATGTTATGGGAATGGAATTAATACTTATACTTTATCTGGTGTCATAATACTTCTGCCATAATCACCACAGGTTCTCAGGTTATTACCTAGTTTAGGTATTAAAGTTTAGATTTTGTGTTAATTAAAATTTTTAACATTTGAAAAAGTGTAACACCAGAAAAAAAGACTTGTGAGAACAGGAAGAAATATTTATTTTCTCAGCTGATTTTCTGTACTGGATTGGATGGTCTGAAAATATCTGTACCTTACTGAATCCTGTGAAAAGGTGGCAGCTGCCACACACAAACATCATAAATTGAATGTGAATAAAACCGCTTTATCTTCAAGTGTCCAAAAAATGTCCAGACGGTTTGGTTATTTGCAGACTAATTATATAATATGCTGGACTATAATCTTTTCTAAGTAGTGGAATGGCAAGATAAAGTTTTCTTCTGTGAGGGCACTCAAATATCACTGTAAAAATTGTGTGACATAAATTCTGGGTAGTAACTAGAACAGGTAGCAATTCTTAGGGTGAAAACTTGAAAACAGATTTCTTAAAAAAAGACCACTTTTATGAATGTAAAAACAAAATAGTGTAGTGTTCTTTGTCTTTCTTTTTTATTTTTCAATGAGAGGAGAAAAAGAAAAGGTACTTTCGTGTGCACTTGAGAATATAAGAATGAGGGGTAAAGACAGGGTGTTTTTGGAACAATTTTTAAAGATTTTTACCCATACTACAAATAGAAGTGCCTTGAAACCTTTTTCCATTTTTTTTTTTTTTTAACAGAAGTACAGGGTCTGTAATTTTTAAATAACTGAACATCCTTTCATTTTCAACCATACCTCCCTTGCTCTTACAGTACTTAAACCTTAGACATGAAAGGCTGTTAGGGCACACACAGTCAAGAGTACAAGAAGTCCTCATTTATGTAAGCTGAAAATAGTGCATCTCTGCAGAGCAGTGCAAAGACAACTTATTTCATGCTGTGTAGCTACACTAAAAAAGGAAAATATTCTTCCTGAAGGTGAGCAGAAATACCAACATATGCTGTGTGCCTTTTGAATGACTTGAAAAATCCTTTTGCTTCAAATGCAGCACCTTGGCTGAAGTCAATGGGATTGCACTTATATATGAGTGAAGAACTCGCATATGACATTCCCTTGTCCCAAACACCATTCTGCAGAGATCAGAGTGTCTTTTGACGTAAATAGTGGCTCACTTTCTGTGAAAATGTAAAGGGAAAACTTAGTAATGCTTTTCCTTCCCTCCTCTCTGCTCTTCCCCTCGATGATGAAAGAGTGCCTGAGGAACAGAGTTTGAAGGGCTGGAAAACAGAAGAGGGTGTCCAGTTTGTCCCAGACTGGACTTCTTTTGACTCCAGTGTTCTGGACTGTGTCATGAAGGGGAAATCACTGAGGACAATTTGGCTGACATCCTCAGATATGTTCCTCTTAATGCTCTAGAACCTTTATCTTAAAACATTATTAGAGTTTCACTTTCTGAAAAATAGTGAATTTGATAAATAAGCCATATTACTTGTTTTTCAAACTGTAGTTAAGGATGGTCACCATTGTCTTTGGGAACCTCTTTAAAAAGAGTTTAAAAAGGAACACCAAAATCCCTTTTAAATGCAAATTATTTAGTAGGAGAATTCTGTAATTTCATTTAAATTTAAACCTTTGATATTCAGTGGGAGATCAGTATTCAAACCTTGTTGCTGTATATTGACTAACTGCCTCAGAGGCAGATTTGTTGTGACAAATTTGGGAGTGCTCTGATCACCTCTCTGTAAGTTTCCTTGTATTTTACCACCTGTTGTTTAAGAATGTGCATAGGAGGATATCACTACTTTCGTCAGGAAATCCACGGAGAAATAACCATTAGAAAAGGTTTAGGGGCAAATGCTAAAACTTTCAACTCCACAGTCCTAGAAGGTGAGGAATCAACTTGATGTGAAGCAGTCAGGCCCCTGACAATGCTCCCGCTATATGAGAAAGTACCAAGAGTGTCGCTCATAATCCCATTTACTGCACAGCTGTGAGTAATTTGTGCTGCATCTTTAGGACAGCCCTTCTCACCCCCTCCTCTCCCACCATTTGATGTTTAGGAAGTATTGTTCTTGTCTTCTCACCTCTGTGCCTCAATAAACTGAAACAAATGGATTTATATGGAAGGTATTTAGGTGTAGGATTTCAGTGCAAAAATTCTGAGTCATAAGTCATTGGGTTCACATTCTTTACCAGCCTTTATGAGACTTCTTCTGACAGTCTTGTTCATCAAATTAAAAGAAAATTCAGAGAGATCCTTTTTCTAATAAAATTTAGAGATGTTCTTCTGATTTTCTGTAATCATCATTATTATATTTGAGCCCTTGGAGGAGGGTAGGTTCAGTAACTTTGGAGCTCTTTTCTAACACTATTTTCTAGAACCTGATATCTTAGAGTGATGTTGTGCCTGAGCTACATAGCACAGCTTTTCCCCAGCTGTTCCAGTCAGTTTATTCAGGATTCTGAGGTTTATAGTTGCTGGGTTTTTTTTTTATTTATTTTTTTTTTATTTTATTTTTTTTTTTTAATTTTTATTCTTGTGAGACAATTTTGAGTTGAACAACTTCTACAGAATAGATAAATACTGCTAAGGGTGAAGGCCTCATTAGCCTTTCCACCTACTAGTCATTCCATGTGCTTCTCTTCTTCTCTTTCTTTTTTTAACTTAATACAAGTACCAGAAGATAGAAGTAGAGACACAGAGACGTGCTGAAATAATAATTAAAAAAAACCCTTTTGAAGTATAATCTCTGAATAAACAGACGTATCTTTGCTGTAACTTTGCTTTCACTGCTTACAATGTAAATTGATCTGCCTTTTCACTACTTGGATAAGAAAATTCCCACTGCTTGCAAGGAATTATAAGACTTTAAAGAACAAAGGTACAGCTGTATTCATATGCGTATGAAGGCATGTGTGCCCTTTCTCCTGTAAAAGTGGGGCTTTAACTGTATCTGAAGCTCTGTTGTATATAGTTCTGAATAATATCAAATCACAACATACTTCACTACAGGAAAAAATGAAAAATTAAAGTATTCAACTGCTAAATTGTTTTAATTTCAGTTTTCTTAACTACAGTAAAATGTAGCCCACAATAATACTATACAGTTTAAATTTAAAAGATATCTCTGGTCTAGTAAGAGGTGTCCTTGCCCATGGCAGGGCAGTTGGAACTAGGTGATCTTTAAGGTCCCTTCCAAAGATCTCATTTGAAAACTATATTTTAATGTAAATAATCTTCTCTTACCTTGACATTTATGCTGTGGTTTAATGGCACTGAATGTAAACATTGTGGAGTATTTTCTGTAGAAATGAAACCCAAACTGGTGAATGTTTGTTAGGCTTTATATTGTCTGTTGTTTTCTGATAGAATTCATTAGTATTGTAGATATCTTATCAGTTCTTTTGTTACATGTAGCATGATACAAGGACATAAATAAATTATTTAACTAGAATTAGTAGTATATTTTCCAGGCAAATATGATATAGAAATATTACCCATGGCCAGACTCACCACATTTTTTTGACATGTCATATTTCTCTGGTAATTAAAGTTTTCAAAAGCTAGTCAATTTTTCTGTTATTGCCTTTTAAAGAAATCAGAGACCCAAGGACAAGATAAATACAGGGGATGCTCACTCAGGGTAGGTGGAGGATGTTCTGTGAGCCATCTTTGTAACTGTAAGCAGGATGCTGTCACTTGGGATTTATGGTTTTCATGCTCAAATTTGGATCTTGACGCTGCTCTGTGAGGGTGCGTTGCATCAAAGTAGTTTCAAGTAAATTACTAACTCTAGGCCTATACTTATATGTAAATAGTGATTAAGATGTGGGTTGAACTGTACTTCCTGACAGGCTGTTTTCTGTCTTCAATCTCTAGGCTCACCACTGTATCTATTCCTATTAGAGGATGTGTTGTCTCATGCAGTGAAACTCTTTGATAGTGTATCAGGTGAGTAAGTAGTGTACCTGTCAGCTACCCTGAGTAAGGCTCTTATGAAGAAGTAAGTAACCTTTCTTTTAGGGAAAAGCTCCTCTGGTTGCCAATTTTGTTTCTTATAGTCAAGCAAAAATTTCTTACTTGAACCAGGAGACTCAATGAAAGGTTAATGAACGTTAGATTTTTCCTGTGAAAAGTTCTGGTCCTGGGAAATTGTCAGTTTCTAAGAGAAGGTCATGATATTGAAATGTCTCAGTAAATGCTCTTCAGTGATACTTTAAGACATACTTCCCATTCTTATTTTGTACCTAGTCCGTGATAGCTTGCTTTTTAATGCATCTGAAATTTTTATGTCTTCTTATTGCATTTAATTTTAAAAGTGAATGCTTCTGGTCTACATTAAAGGCATAGAGTGTCAGATATTTTGAGACTACAGGCATTTGTTCTGCTGTTTAGATGGAGGAGAAGCAAGAAATAAGATTATATTGTTTTCCAAAAGTCAGAGATAAAAAGGAAGAAATAAAAAGTCACCATCATCAATTACAATTCATTTTTAAAATATAATTGTTTTTCAGGTCTTTCCAACATTTTCCTCTCTGTTCCACCTGTCGTGTTTCTTTTTTGTGTTTCTTTTCTATATACTGTTACCTGCTCATCATTTTTTTTTTTCACGTGCATCTGGTTGTGATACAAAGGCACTTAGTTCTGGTAGATGAGAACTAGCTTCAGAATCCACAGCTTAGACACATTTTTTGAAACTGTTCTCATTGCTTGGCATAGCAGAGAAAGAAGCCTGTTTCTATGATGTGTGATGTGTATCCTCATCAACAGGAACGAAAGAGATTTATTTCTTTTATGGATTAGTATGTCAGCTTCCTGGTATGCTAACTTGGGATCCCCCAGAGGCAACCAAAGAGAGGGTTTTTTGTTTTGTCTGTTTTCTCTTGTATGAAAGGCACCTTATACCCTTTTAAGGTAATACTTCTAAGTATTACCTTATGTGGTAATACTTAGATTTGTAAAAATTAGCTTCACATTTTGAAAGAGCAGCCAATGGAACAAAACTAGGAGATGTTGGGAAACAATGTTATTCAGGAAGTGAGCAGAGAGTGGTCTCACAGTGGAGGGCAGGTATCTGCAGTAGTAGCCAATTTGAGACATACTGAATGCTCATCTAGAAAAATGTGGATTAGATGAGTAGACAGTGACATGGACCAAGAATTGTCTGACTGGCAAAGGTGAGGGTGTGGTAGTCAGTGAAGTGTGGCAGAGCACTGGAACAGGCTGCCCAGGGAGGCCATGGAGTCTCCCTCTCTGGAGACATTCAAAACCCTCCTGGACACACTTCTGTGTAACCTGCTCTAGGTTACCCTGCCTTGGCAATGGGGTTGGACTAGATAATCTTCAGAGGTCCATTGCAACCCTAAGAATTCTGTGATTCTACTAAATGTCAAGGACACAATATTATCTAGCATCTAGCATTTTGTTTTTCCTCAGCAGAATTATTTTTATTTATATTCTTTAAAAATAGCCAAATTTATTTCTATAGAAATAATCTCTGAGCCAAGAGTAAAACCCTGGGCTTGGTGCTCTGCATTGTGAGGCAAAAGTTGATCCTTCTCCTGAACTTCACTTCCATATTCCTCACACACCTCACTATCAGAACATCAGGACTGGTTACACAAGTATATTTAACTCAAAACAAAAATATTTGCTGCTTGCAGGTTTCTTCTGTCACCAAATTCAGCCACATCCTACTTTCCTGAGCCCAGGTAGATTCTTCTCTTTTAGTGTACAGCTTGATAACCTTCTTCCTGTGAAAACTTTTCTCTGTTCAGAAGTGATAATTAAATGGAAAATATTCCTGCTCATGTTGATAAACTGTACAATAACTTATTTTGGTTTTGTTACTTTTGTTATTTCATAAAATTTACAGGTTTTAATTTCTCTCGTCTTGGATTAGTGAGCAAAAATGACAACCCCTTTTATGTTTAAATAGGAGAACAAATTTAAGTTTGATTTATCACACTGCACTGTTTGATATTTGTGGTCTTTTTTTTCTTTTTTTTTCCCCTCTAGAAACCATGTAGAGTACAGCCTTGAAAACAACTAAATCTAAGAGGCTGTGGGCTGGAATCATTGAAGTCAGTGTGGTACAAAGCTCCTGCAGACATCCATTCAGATGGACATGGTAGATTCAAAAGTGCCTAATTCCTAAATGACTAAGTTCCCTGCTGCTTGTTGAAATACTGATCTATCTTAAACATTTATTTCCCGTGTATGTTATTAGAAAAACAAACCTTGAAACTGACCACAATTGTGGTAATGGTGCCTTGACCATGTAGCAAAAAACTTAAGGATTCTTTGCAGTGAAAAGGAAATATTCTATTCAAAATGAAGATCTCTACACCAGCCTGAGTTGCTGGATGCACATGTGAGTCAGTTATGGAAGCCCAATAGGATTTGGGATGATTTGAATTTACTGACTTTCAGCTTCCGGCATATTTATTTCTAGCATTTGTTTTAGCAGTGGCATTCACTGCATGAGAGAAAAAGTTGGTCTGAACATGTGCAAGTGTTACAGAACTTTTGTGATCTGGGTTTCTGTAAATAAGTGAACTCTCATCCAAAGCAAAGATGATGTATAGTAAATAAAAGCAATAATAATGGCCACTAATGGCCAGTCTCTTCACGAACGAAGAACCGGGGAAGGTCTTTCCACCTTCCAGCCTGCGCATTGGATTTTTTAGGTGAGACACAGTGTGCGCGGAACTGAGCCCACCCTTTAATCCTGAGGTTCATCTGCCGGGGCCAAGCATGCTTGGACGGTGGCAGCGAGGTCCTCAGGACGTAGATGGATTGCCTTACAGGGCTAGCGAGCTCCATCTGCCCGGGGAGTGTCCTAACCGGGAATCAAACCCAGATCTCAGCGTTGACAACGCTGTGGTTTAGCCACTGCACCACCAGGGACACTTGAAAATAAAAGCAATAGTTACCTGGACAAATCAGTTAAGTTAGCTGATCTGATTAAGTGTCACTTTTTTTTTGGATGGTTCCAAAGGCTGATACTTCACTAAACAGAGCTGTGTGTTTATAAGGATAAAGAACATCTTCAGAATGCTCACTTGTATTACGTATTTATAAAAGAGTAAATTTTAGAAGGAAAGTGAATATTATTTTCTCCTGGTTTATTTTAGGTCTCTGATGGAGTAAATGAATATTAATTTGAAATAATTTTTTTAAAAAAATTAATTCTTGCCTGATGCAGACAATCTCTTTTTTCAGCATAATAAAGAGAGTTCAACTGCAGTGATGTGCAGCACTTGATCTAGAGGAACTACTAATATACCCAAGAGGTTTTCTGGATGCAGAGGCAGTACTCTATTTCAGCTTCATACTAAACCACAGTGGAAATAGATAGCATATTCATTTACACTTATGAAGGAGAAGGGTGCAGATCTGAAGCTCTACTTCCTGTCATCCACATGAACAAAGGTTGAATTTGTCCTTTATGAATGACAAAGAACCTTATTCTCCTATTTGCTCCATGTAGTCTAGATCCTTGCCTTGTATAGTTTTTAGAAAACAACTACATGCATTCCTAGTTTTGTGAATCTATTCATAGGAGGAGAGGCAGTGGATTTTAGCTGGGGTAATTTTTTTCTTTTGGTAATTCTTTTAGGCTGGTGTTTGAGATTCCTTCATGACAACATTGGATTCTTCTTGTATCATTTCAAAATGATACATTTATATGTTTCAGTTGTGAAAACAGTGGTCAGTTCAAATTGTTATTTCGTCTTTGGTATGACAGCCTGCTTTTCTGGGAGTAGAGCTAAACAGCTGCACCTAGACATTTGTTGAAAAAAACACCCAACAATTAAATAACTCACAAAAGAAAAAGAAAATTACATGAGTGTCTTTTTGTTGATACACCAAATGAATGAATGAGGGTTGCATCTCACTTGATTAACTTATATTCGGGTCTCTGTTTAGAATTGGTTTAAGCCTGTAGTGTTACTGGCATGCATGACAGAACATATTTTAATTAAGCTATCCACAGAATTTAATTTGAAAACTGTCTTTGAACAGATAATAACCATCTAAAATAAAAAAAATATTCTGGGATACTGCAAAAAAAAAAATATAGAAAGGGAAGAATTTAAGTCAATTGTAATTCTGGAGCTTAAGTAGATATAAACTACAATATGCCCATATGAATTCTGAGGCAGAAGTGACCTATCATGAAAATACCATAATGTAATTAGCAGCTGTAGTGACAAACCCATGAGGTTAGACAAACAAGGCAACCAGATGGTGCTCACAGTTCTGCATATTCAATCAATGCTTTTTGTATTGTATCATAAACTTTATTCTCTGTTGTGAAGGACCACACAATTTAGCCTTGACAAGCTTATGTGTTAATATGCATTGTCAGGAACTACTGTTGAATCTCATATGAACTTATTAAACAAAATGACAGTATCACATACCTACTGAATGTAAAGTGCAGGTGTTGAACCATTGCTAACAAAAAGTTCTTTCTTTTCATTTTCATTAACTGTGGAAAATCAATAGACATTGTTGAACAGTGGTCTAAATCTCTGCTGTACCCAACTGTAATGTAATATGGTCTGTGAATGTGAAGGGTCCATTGGTGCAGATATTCAAAGGTTTGCTTTCTTTCATCAGCTCAGGATCTCAGGAAATTTTAACTTTAAAAGCAGGTAATGTTTACTATTCTCTCTTGCTCTTTATTGTGCATTTTCCATCCTTCCATCACAGTTCCTTCAGTAATAATGATACTTTGAAATGCTTCACCATGTCACCAGCTGTGCTATTTTCAGTCTGGAATAACATTTTTGGTTTGTTTAACACAATTTAATTCAAGTAGATGTATTGAGTAATTATAGTCTGTATATAGAAAATACCAAAATGTCTAATTTTAAAATTGTCTATTATTACTTTTTTTGCAGACATGATATGTCAAACATGTTTCTTGCTCTAAAAAGTAGGTACAACCTCAAGTGAACCCTACTTACAATAATCTTAGGCTAGACTAGGCCTCTTATTATAGCTATTTCTGAACAAGGGGCTGTTGGTTTCTTTTATGCTTGAGTAAGGGTTATGAAAGCCACTACTTCTTTTCATAAACATAGAAAAAAGACATGTAAATGTATAAGCACACATATGTAAATACTGAGTTCAAAAGGTCCATTAATGAAGTGAAACTCGTATGGCTATTGATTCATCTCTAAAGATGGCATTTGGGTACAAGTACCAGAGACATCTGCATGTAAGGTTAAAATATCCAATGTCCACAGTGCTTCCTTTTGTATTAAATGTAAGTACAAGCATACTTTCAGAGTGTATAAATCTGAGTAACTGCAGAAACTCCTTACCCTGAGTGCCAATGACTCATTTTGTCATGCTTAAGGAGCAATTAACAATCCAGGATACTGAAAGAAGAAATGCAATGGAGTCATATAAGCATGTGACTGAGGGTCATCCATTTGATAAGTCCCTCTAAAGAGCTTTGGAAAACACTATAGAGACAATTCCAAAGACATTTAAACTCTTGAGAAATAACAGTTGAATTTCTGTCTGGCTACCAAAAATAAAGACAAGGATCGAATGGTCAATTTTCACAATGGATGAATTTAACCATTGAAATGCCACATGGATCTGAGGTGAGATCTTTATCATGCAATAATCTTGGTATCATAAATTGCATAATTTCAGGTAAGATTAAATAATTTCCAGATAAGGCACATTGCTCAAGGTACAAGCACTTGCAAAACAGTCCCAAAAAGCTCAACAGAATAAATGAGAAATTTCAGTTGAAATTTAAAAATGGCAAATGCCTTGGGGGTTGAACAAGACTTTGGAGTCACTGTGGGGAGCTGTCTGAGGACATCTACTTGGTGTGTAGCAGCCATCTAAAAAGCACACAAGAAATATCTGGAAATAATGGAATATGAAACAGAGAATATCATTATGATGCTGTGAATTCATAATGCTTTTGCAGCTTAAATGCTGAATGAATTGTTGGACATTGTTTCTCAAAAGAGATGCAGTAGAACTGTGAGGTAGGGAGATTTTTAAGAAGTATGATCAGAAATACCGAGACATTTCAAACGTCAAGCAAGCTGGAGTGACTAAGACACGCAGATTTCAAAGGGGATGCACAGTGAAAGAGCACAGCAAAGGTTTATATAATTTTGTACCATGTGAAGAAAATCTGTAGGGAATTATTAATTTATCTGCTTGCAGCACAGGATCTTGGAATTTGCAAAAAGCAGAAGATTTAGAAGGTAATGCAACACTTTTTCAGACAACGCAGAGATTAAAATCTTCTCTAAGTAATTTCCCAGCTCATATGGGCCAAAATTATAAAAAAGGAAACAAATACAAGTGTCAACTGTGAGGATGGCTTGAAGATTACCTAACCTGTGATTACCATAACTTGGATGGGAGAGGGCAAAATTAGAATCCCAGTGCATCTCCTGTTTCTAGTACTGTTTTAGGAAAAACTTCTGCTGTTACTCACTTTCAGAGTAGGATGCAAGGTCAGGGTTTAGTCTAGGGGCTCAGATTCATTCTTCTTACATAGATGGGTCATTAAGGTTCTCAGAATCAAATCTCTTTTCCTGAAGTTCCTCAGTAAACTACTACTCCACACTGTAAAAAAATGTGTAGATACTTGGGGGGTTTAAATACACACTTTTTTTTTTCTTTTTCCCCCTTAAGAGTAAACATATTGTGATGCCATGTCTAGTAGAGAGATTCTGTTACATCTTGCAGGGAGCAGCATTTTACTGAGAAATAGATGTGATTCTAACACAGTTCCTTGAACTTGTCATTACCTAGCCTTACTCTAAAAGAACAGTTCCATCAATTGGTTCAGTCTTGCTCTATCCTTGAACAATCCCTTTAAAAATACTAAATTATCTAAGAGAACGGGATTTAGCATACACAGTGGTAGAAAATCCATTAAGTTTTTTGTTTAGTTGGTTGCTTTTTGTTTGTTTGTTTGTTTTCAATCCCTATATATTACTGTAGTGGTCAAGAAATAAATTAACTTGCTAGTTAAATAGCTTTTTTCAGGCTTACCCAAAAGTTTATGGTGAGTTTTGTGATTGAAATTATTTGTGTGTACAGCTACATATTCTCACTAAGTTAATTATTCTGTGGGCACAGGTTCCTGAATTGATGTACCCACAAATACTTACTTCATTTTTAAGAAGTGAATTTACAAAACTGTTCCACAAGTCTGGCAACATTTGGCCCCATATTGTTCCATCTCCAGGATGACTAAAGGGGAATGGAATTGCAAAGGATCTTCATACTTTTTATATGCACTCAGATTAGACTGAGACTACAGAAACTCATATTGAATTGCTTTTACAGTGTTAGGTTAATATCTGAGTTGAGTTTCTGAAACTTGATGGATTACTGTAAAACAAATTCATACAAGGGATAGCCATCTCAATTAAAAAACTGAAAGTATTCTTCTCTCTTGAGATTTCAGCCTGTTTTATCATGCCCTGTTAACATTGTTTTGTAGAAGATCAGGCCAGAGTAATCAACAGGCTTGGTTACAATCCATTCCATGATCCTGGGTAAACGGCTAACACACCCATCTTTTTAAATTTAGATTCATCCAAATGTAATCTTGCTGACTACTGTCAGTAAGAACGTAAAGTCTTTCTGAATGTAAATTGGTTGACTATTGCTAAATTCTTTACTGATTACTTGTTAATTTAATGTGCTTCTTTCTGTTGTTTATAGCAAAACCTAGTTATTACTTAGACTTATCCAGTGCTACTTTTAGTTCAACATCCCTTGGATAAGCCTATCTCACTGGAGTTATCAAATGCAACTGAACATGGTGCTGGTACAGGATCTTCACTGACAATCAATTGAAGTTTAGACTTCTGCTTTTATTATAAAACTGAAGCATGGGAGAAGCTGCAGTATCAAATTTAAATTTGAGAGTTATTATAGACTTAGAATAAACTGTACAGACAGAAAGACATCTGCCTGGACTGCCGCGGGCATTCAAGCGAGCGGGAAAGAACGACACATCTATAAGATGCAAATTCAAATCCGCTTTATTATCAGAAGGCCACACAATATATATTCTTTTGAGTCCTGGACATGCGATCATGAGCACAGCATGCTATTATGATTGGTCAGCATACATTGTCCACGCGCCTCAGGCAGTCCATCGATTGGTGGTCTTAAAGCCCACATTCCTGCATAAAGTTTCTGTTATCGCTGTTTTTCACATCCTGCTTTCTGCTGACCTCTGCATTCTTGTAACCGCAAACTTGTTCTTGTTTGTCTAACCGTCAACTCCTGACCTTTTCAGAACTCAGCATATTCGTGTAAAACTGCTAAGGCCCCAACACTGGACTGATGTTAGATTTCTTTTAGAACAAAGGATCTGAACACCATAATTAGTTTTCAATCCTTTGTTTACAAGTACAAGAAGTTTGTTTAAAAAAGTCTTACAAGAATTCTTATGTTAAGTATTTATTACACTTGTGAAGGACTAGTGATCCGATAAAGTATAGACTGAAGTCAACGAAACAGAACAACTTGCATAAAACTAGTAGGGAAGAGGATCAGTTCCCCCTGCAAAGAGTGTACCAAAATGATAAAGGTGGTATAAATTTTTATTTTTTCTTTCAAAATGGCATTTCAACATTTAACGTATTCACATTATGCCTAAATGCAAAGCCAAGACTGTAGAATTTCTAGAAGGGCTTGTGCTATCCTTGTTCTGATCTCACAGTTCCTTTGAGGAAAAGACCTACTTAGAAATGGTGCAATGGCCATGGAAAAAAAAAAAAAGTATTTTTAACAGTTTAGAAATAGATCAAATGCCTTGCTCTATGCAACTGACTGTTCTCACTTTCCAAGTGATTGAAAATCCGCCCACATGTCTCTTGGAAAGAAGGTGACATTGTTAAATCACAAAAAAATTCATGTTTTGAGCTGTAGGCTATATAGACAATTTGACAGTGCCCACAACATCAGACCTTATTTTTACACCTACAGTCACTTGGAAGTTTCAAAATGGAGTGCTGTTGTTGAGATATGTACTTCTACACTTTGGTTTTGTATTTGTGCCATTACTGTGACTACTTTCTATAAAATACCTGTCACATGTTGACCAGCAGGCTCTTATTCTCTCTCTTTATTTCTTACCACTCCCTCCACATTAAGTGTACCGAACAAAATACTTGATCTTCTTTCTCGCTATCATGAGGCTAAAAAGAGAATCACTAACTCTGAATTCATAAATAACAAACAGTCCCCAGTTTGCAGCTTTGCAATTGCTGTCTAATTGCAATGAGAATGTAGACCCAAATTATGGGACATGAATTGTAGGCTTTAATGAGATGGGATAATGTGTGGTAATCAGGTTAGGAGTGAAATGGCTTTAAGAGATTTTGCAAATTAGAAACTTTGAACTCTCCTGTATGAAGCTTCTCACTGTAACTGTGCTTAATAGCACATTTGGTGCCATTAAGGTCCTGCTATTAACCTCTGATGTCATTCCTGACATGGTCCTTCATCTCATTGGCCTTTTCAAGTAGGAAACTGGAAGTGTAATTTCAAAACTGTCTTTTCAGTGCCCAGTAGACCATAAGTTTGGGTACTACCCCTTCAGGTCTTACACTTTCAGCATGTTATTCTAACTGCTTAACCTATCTAACACAGGTTGAAATTCAGGTTCTCAGAGACCATTTCTAGTTTGGATGTGACATACACAAGCCTATCCTCTGCCTATCCTCTGTCATTCTGGGATAGTGTTCTTATTCCTCACTTATGACAAAATGTTTAACTGAAGAACTGGTTGTCTGTGCTTGCAGAATTATTCCATTTCTATTCCCCTAGAACCCTGCAAAGCAAAATTGTCATGCTAAAATGATAACATATCCTCTTTTTAATCCCCTTATATTTATGTGACTTCTATAATCTACTGTGTGAAACTGCTCTGGCATCATTAACTTCAATGCACAAATATGCATGGACACTTGCCGGTATTTTGGGAACTCCTAGTCTGCAGAGCATAAGCCGGGTGTTGCGGAATCCCTGCCTTATATTCAGGCTCTTTTGTATTCTTTAGAGATATCACATATTTGTGCAGGTTTTTATAATAAATATGGACATAGACAGTACTGAAGTTTTGCCCAGCTGAGCCAGATCCTCCAGCTGTGTAGGAAAGGTCAGTGTCATGTACCCTACTGTGGCAGGGGCAATTCTGGAACAACTGCCTTAAGGATAAGGCAGTTATATATAAGTACATAACTAAACCCAAGGATTAGAAGGTGAAACTGAAATAATACTATTATTATTACTACTTTTTTCCACTGGCCAAGCTAACGTCTGAATATCTGACTTTAGTGCACCTATTGTAGGTTTTAGTACTTTGAAAGAAATAGGTGTCAAGAAGTTTGCATTTGGCAAATTGATCTACAGTTGCTCAGGCAGAGGCAAGCCCAAGGCTCATATGTCGTTATACAAGTTTAGCAGCAAGTGTATTAGCCTTGTATGTCAATAGCTCAGCTGTGTTCCTTTTTCTTGTGGGATGAAAATAAGAGGCAACCCTTTAGCATTCCCTGTTGGAAGGAGCAGAGTGGGTTCTCTGAAAGAGGAGAGAGTTGTGTGCAGGGGACTTTTAACAAAGTCTTTGGGAGCAGAACAAAACTGTTAGTGTGATCTCCACAAATACTATCTACAACAGGAGATTTCAAATTATTTATTACCTTTTAAACTTTCAACCTTATCTCCTCCATTTTTTTTCTAGTCCATGTGAAAATTGAAAATTCAGTTCACTCTGTGCATTTTCTCAACATATATTAATTTACACCTTGCCTTTTTCACTGCTCAGTAGGTGAGCTATTGAAGGACAGTAATTTAGCAAAATATACTTCATACTGCTCTATGGATCATATCTTTCAAAATAAATACCTCTGCAAGACCATTATACACACATGTTCAAAGTTTCTTTTTCCAGTACTAATACATCTTATTGTTAGCCAACTAAAAATAAAACAAAAAAAATCAGATTATAGCCTATATCCTCAATATCTAAAGGGCAAAGCATCGCGCACTGCAGGAAATAAATATCTGAGTAAAAAACTGAAAGTGGTTTAAGTGTAAATATTTTCTGTAGAACATCAAACACAGACATGTGGGTTTTGATATTTAATGTACTTTTCAATGTGCTTTTCATGAAGTTTAGTGTTGTTTCTCCAGTGATATAAAATTCTTCAGCTTGAGTAATATAACCCCTAAAGTATCTGCTTACAGTGAGTTATGCTGAAATATTGACTGTCAGAGAGAAAGTAGTGAGGTTTAATTGACATGTCTGTCTGTTGGGTACACAGACAGATAAAATGTGAAGCACAATAATCACTTGTTATGTAGCTTGCAGTTATTGCCACCCTTTGGAGTAATTGAAATACACAGTCTGGCAGTGTCTTTACAGTTGCCTTGAATACTGCAATGTTTTCTGGGGAATGGGAGTATGGGTTTGACTAACACAGCAAATATCAGTCTCTCCTTGTAAATAGACTTTCTAGTAACATCAAAAGAAAAGGTGACAAAGTATAAAACTATGATTTGAAAACTGGAGGTTCATTTTCTGGCTCTGTTATAGGTTTTCTTAAAAGTAAATAACCTAATCTCTCCATTTTGCTTGTTTTCCAGGAAGAGAAGCGAGCAGTAGAAGTTCCTCTTCCATCTTGCAAAGACACTAGACGCATCTCAGAATCACAGAGTCTTCTGGGAATACTGCTTGGATTGTTTACGTCCCAATAAAATCTGGGTTTTTTTACAAAATATTTCATAGCATGATCCCTATATCCACCTGGGCCTTGCAGGGACAGTATAATGCTAATAGAGATGGCTCCAGGAGATGAAGTGGAGTTGCACTAGGTTTTGTAGGAATGCCACAGGCTAACATAGTATCACCAGAAGCCATGTTTTCTCTGGCTCTAGTTTCTTTATAAGCATAATTTTCTAAATTATTAATGCAATTTTTCATTCTCCCCTTCTGCATGTTTAGGGCTTCTCTAACACATTCTAGATACATTTCTTTTGCAGTGTGGAGTGTATTGTAAAGGATGATGATAATCAGCAAAAAGGCAGCAACAACTAGACCAAAAAATCTGAGGCACATCCTGTAGACAGTTAAAAAAAAATCGTACGTATGGTGTTGTAGCCATACATTCAGCTCTTTTGGATATTAAAGAATGGGCACCTTTCGATGAAGTGAACGTATATATGCATGTCTTCACCTGATAATGGCTGCTGCACAATTAAATTTAGTTTCCTAGTAACAGCTGCCCATGCCTCTTTCAGCACTGATGTGCAGTGAACTTCCAAAGGGCAGACTTTAGCAAGCTGAATAAAAAGCAGCAGAAAAGGGCAAAGTAAAAAGATTAGAAAAAAAGGCTGCAGGCTATTTTATGGTGTTTTTTATTTGGGTGTTGGTTTGTTTTTTTTTTTTTTTTTTTTTTTTTAAAAAAAAAAAAGGGATTTGTGTGCCTTCTAAGCATTGAAGAGGTAGGGAGGAGGACAAGAATTCATTACAGCCAATAACATTTGCTAAAATATCAGGTCATGCCTGAGCACAACAGGTTTGACTGGAGCATGGACTTCAGCTCAGAAAAAAAAAAAAAAAACAGAGACACAATGAAAATCAAAGAGAAAATTCTGAAGAACAAAGATGGACGCAAGTTGCTCTTATACTGTCTAGTAGCACTGTTTTGTATGTTTTATAGTACTGTTATGTATGTATCTGGTTAAACAGTTATGTCTTTAACACATGAAAACCTTTTGGGCTGCTGCAATTTCCCTCCAGTACAATCCCTCATCCAATGCCTAGCCTAATTCAGGTATGAACTACAAGCAGACTTTGCCTAGATATGGCCAAAGTCAGAGAAGTAAGACATTTCTGTTATTCCTGTAGGAAATCCTGCATTTCTCACCACTCGCCCGTGCTTTCAGTGAGTAGCTATATGATATCCCTGCAGCTCTCAGCTGTGAGAGAGGTATAAACTGCATCCTGTGCATGGCTTTGTGATGGACTGAATGTTATTAATGTCTTAAACGTTGTCAGAATCATAGAAAGACTTTTGTTAAACTACAGGGAAGCAACTGCCTGTCCACCGAAGCCTGACTGGAATTTGAATTGTGAAGGGAGACTTGAGATAAGGAAATTGTCTAATCATCTCAAGTCTGAGGAGAAGTAAACAAGGCTCAGGAATGAAGAATGTGTTTAGAATCAGCCCTAGTGGGCTCATGAGGTGATGGAGGAGAAGGGGTTTGGGTGTGTGATGGTGAAATCTGTCCACACCAAACAGGAGTAAACCCCCCCCCACTCTGGGAAGACCACATGTCTGAGACATTCATGGGAGAGGCAGCTGAGAAGGAGTCATAAACCATCAAAGACCCTTAAAGTGCCACCCCCACCCCCTCGCTCCCCGCCCCATTCCTGAGCCCTTCTACTGTTGCCTAAGTGGCTGTGAGGAAAAAAAGACTCCAAGCCAAATTAGGTAGGAGATAAGATAAGGATACAAAGGTTTAATGAGCCCCCAGGCTTTCTGGAATAACCCCCAGCGCGCGCTCCCGAAATCGAGACGTTCACAGTTTTATAATGATTTTTCCCCAATCCCCGTCCTGCCACCACCCAGGTTCTGCCCCCGCCACGCCTCTTGGAAATTGGGTCTAGGGATATTTTGGGACCCCCTCTTCTTCATCTTCATCTTCCTCAGAGCACGTAATGTCCTTGGAGGCCTTCCAGAACTCTAGGCCTGAAGGTTGTTGGGTCTATGTCTATATCTTCTTGCACAGGGTTAGGATGTTCTGCCTTGAAAAAGAAACTAAACATGCTAAGGAATTTAGGGAATTGATATGGGAATGGGTTAAGGGTAAAGGGATAATACTGCTGCTACTCTAAAATCTACCTTTACTACATAACTGCTTCTAAGATCTACAAAAATTTAAAAAATCAAAACATCAAAACTTCAAGGTATCACTACCACCAGAGGCAACAATCCAGAGCCTGTCGCAAGAGACTGCAAAGATTGCCCCCTCAGAGGAGGTGCCTGGGCATCTCCTGAATGTATACTAATCCACTGGACTCTATGTTTTGGGGGACCCTCACCACCAAAAAGACCAGAAGAACTGGAGCAATGGGACAATGTCGGGTTACATGGAGTAGTTATACTTTTTCTATTTTAATCTCTCTCTGTCACTGTCTTTCTTCTCTCCCCCCCACCCCACCTCCTTTTTCCTATTTCTTTCTCTCTCTCCCTCTCTGTCTCACACTGACCATTAAATAAAACCTATACAAGTGACTTTGGCATTTGATCTCATTTGTACCCTAATTTGGACAGAGGCATTTCTAATAATTTTAATAACAGGATCATAACAGGCTTGGGGTGATGTTTTTGTGGTGGATCTCAATTATGAAAAGAAATATATAGTGACAAATGTTGAGGTCTCCCTAAAATTGCCTGGTGATCTCACAATTAATCACAGATGTAGCTGTGCAGAAAGTGCCTATGGCTGGGGAGTTTTGCATGTTTGTAGAATCTAAATGAAATACTTCAGACTCTTGGAAATGCTTGTTAAATGCTGTCCACGTCTTGCAGCACTTCCAGGCTGATCACAGGTCAGATTGCATTCAGATTTGGAAGCTACGTGCTCATTTAGTCTGCTGATTTTTTAATGTCACAGATATCTTGAATAGTTCTCTAGAGCATTGGATAAACTGGGCCTACAAATGTGAATTAGAAAGTGAAGCTTCCGACCTCCTTTTTTTCTATGTTTATAACACAGAAAAAGACCATACTTAGACTTGTTATTTTTTGATAAATTTGTATGCATCATCCTGGGTGGGAACTTTTCCTGTTCTTGTGCAGAAAAGTTGAACAACCATTTGATACATATCTTTATTAAATATTTTCCTGCCTAAATTTCTGTAATAAACATTTTATCAATAGCCAGCTTACATACTACTTTAAGCTTATCTCTGTAAGACTATGCTTTATCTGTCACTGAAATTCATATTTGCATTTGAATTATTTTGCTTCTCATAAAGCATAAAGTCTGATGGAGATTCATGCCTTATTTACTAAATGTGTTAATTATTTTGTACCTTCCTTATCTATAATCAGCTAATATAAGGGGGGAATTACTCTTTCAGATTGCAAACATTTAGGACACAGAAAAGCATAGGTACTTTTTTAAAAATTTCCAGGAGAAGGATATATTTGCGACCTGTAACAGTGATAAAACTGGAATGATTGAAATTAATCTTATATTCAAAACACCTCAAAGAAATTTACAATGTAGTACAACAATAGTTATAGAAAATTCATAAAGATAATTTTTAACAGAAGCTATGAAAACCAAACATATTTTAATGGAACTCTTCAATTTTGCCTGGTTTTGACTGGACACCTATAATATTGAGTTCTGTGATATGTTTAGTAGATGAAAAAGAGGAAGGATATTTCATCAATAGGTGAATTAAAATCTATTTGTGTGGTGTGCAACTTTCCAAAGCCCATCTAGAAAAGGCATTTCACACTCAACTTGATTTTTTTCCCCCCTAGCTTTAGAAGTCACCTACAGCAGAGTATAACAGCACTTGGATAAGTATAACAGAAGAGGACTAAATTGACGCCTCAAATTCAACATTGGTTGTAAAACTTCAAATCACTAGTGAGGTGATTTATTTTGGCTGAATAAAAGCAACAGCTGTTGAACCTGAGTCGTTATAATCATAGAACTGTAGAATTGGATTTTTAAATTTTTATTTCCAGCTCATAGTATTAAAAAGTATCTTTTTGTAACGTATATAGTTTCATCAACTTAAGTTTGAAATCTGATAGGATTGTAGCACTCATACTGAAGCAAGGGGCTGCCTCCCACATAGAACATCACTAACAACAGCAGGATTTACAAGGGGGAAGGGAAGGACAGATTCTGCCCTACAGCAGTCTGCCTATCCATACAATTTTATAGTGAAGAGTGGTGAGACAGATGCGTGTCTGAGCCAAAGGAGAAGAGCATAATGATTAATTCATTCTCAAAGACACTAATGTTTCAAAACTTCTGAACTGTAGAAAGAATAGACAACACTAAATCAAAACAACCTGAGAGAAAATGCTTCCCAAACTTTGAGGATGTCTAATATCCTGCATTCAGAAAATAATGTATTTTACAAAAAAATTGAAAGACTGATTTGTACTTGTGGCTAGTGTTGCAAACCAGAAAAGATGACTTTTTAGCATTTCTGGATTATAAGAAACCCAGAGTCAACCTTTCTGTGCAAAACAATTAATATCTGGAACACTAACTCAAAACTTAAGAACTAGTAATGTCATAGAACTGTCCACAATGAGGGAAGGTGTGTGGCTGATACAGATGATATAGAAGTCCAAAGAATAGTTGTCTAGGGCCTTCCATGGATATACTGTTTAAAATAACTTTATACAGATTTGAGAGACTTGTTGAAAATATTTTGGTCAGAGAGTCTAATGCTTTGAGACTGGTCATTGGTATTCTTCATTGTAATGCAGAAATTCATGTCTCCAATTGGTAAAACTTTTCAAAACCACCTGTGTAATTGGGTTACAGCACCTATTATTAGCAATTAACTACTTGTACTGCAGATAAATTTTGTCATGCACTTTGTGTCTGCAAAACAAGTGATTCAGGCACATGCTGACAGGTCTAAAAATAATGGTCAAGAGAAGACTTTTCTATTTTAGAGCACTGTTACCTCTTATGTATATGAGAAAAGTACTAAAAAAGAAAATAGCAGCTCCCAAACCTCCAAGAATTACAGGTATGTTCTGGCTTGGCTTTCTCAAACCCATCAGGCCTTTGTGTCTGCTCTAGGCACTCCAGCCTAAGGGCACCTTAAATTTAAACCACATTAGAGAGTAGTTTATGCAAACCCAAACTGAGACTTCGGATCTTTCGAATAAATCACACAGGGATTTTTTATATTCTCATCAATATTTTAAAAGCTCTGTACTAATTTTAAGAAATTATTTTAGTTTTCTTTTCTGAAAGCAAATATGCTTCTAAAACAATGTGTCATGGTTTGCATATATTTTTTTCCTAATCTTCCCTTTGCCTGTAGTTCTTAGCTGCATATTTACTTTGATCAAGCCATATCAACTTCAGCATACCTGATCTGACCACATGTAAAAAGGTCATGCTAGTGAGAAAACATGATTAGAACACATGATAGTTCTCTGAGTGTAAATCGTCTTGATACTAATGGGAGAGGGAACTCAATGGAACATGTGAAAGCAAGCAAAAAGAGCTGAAAAACATTCTGTTGGACCATACTCTATGAATATTCAGTTCAAGCTCTGTTCAAGATTAAATAGTTACAGACAGTAGATGGAGCAGAATTTTAAGTGTCAGGTACCCTTATTTTTAATTCTTCTTAGATTATGCAAGTCCATTCCATCAGTAAAAACTCTGTTAGGGAACATTATTTGGTTGGTAAAAATAAGTACTTGAAAACTAAGATGTATTAGATTTTGATTGTGCTTTTAATTTTAATTTTAATTCTGCCTCTTTGTCCACTGAGTTCAGTGACTGACACGAGGTCCTATTGGCAAAATATGTAATCATATAAATTGCTTGTGCCCTGAGGAAGTATAGCTGAGATGAATTCAAAACTGATGTTTCTTAAATACAGGTAGGGTAAGGGCAAATTAAATAACTTTCATTGAATTTAATACTTTTCTATGTGTTAGTTTCTTGTCCATTTTTTAAAAGGTAAAATCAAACTATCTTTTCTATAAAATTGCACGTGTATATGGTCCATGGAACCCATCCTACTAAGACAATGCCTTTTCTCCGAAGTTTTAAACCCAGTTCTTAATAGAGCATCACTGCTTTCTGGATGCCAGCTACAAAATAAACTTGGGTTGAAATTTTCGTGAGAAGTTTTACTGATCATGGTCCTGGACAATCGGCTGTAGGGGCAGTGAGGTTGGACCAAATGACCTCTAGAGGTCCCTCCTAACCTTGGTCATTCTGAGATTCTATATTTTATAAGCCTTATAATGTGCCAAATCTACTGAAAAATTATTCCTTTTTCATGTAGGTTCCCAGCCTGTCTCTGTTTTCTTTGTTTGTTAAAGAAATCAGTCTGAGGGTCTAAAAATACATGTTAGGTTTCTCTTCTTTTTCTTTCTCATTTTTTTGAGAAGGGAGTGGTGGAGCAGGGAAGGGAATATCTTTCATCTTTCTGTGGAGTCCTGGAATGACTAGAGTGCCAGACCAAGAACAGGAGGAGAAAAAAATATTAATGTCTACCCGACATAAATGTGACCACCACAGTTAATTTTTTGGGGCAAATTTAACAAGTTCCGTCTTCTTGCAGGAGTATTTCTGATTTGTTTGTGTGTGTGTGTGAGTGTGAGTGTGTGTGTATGTTTCTGATTAAATCACTGTCTAAAGGTGCCAGAATGGCCTGATCTGTCTCATAATAAACTCCAGCAATCTTTCAATTTATTTTTGGGTCTTTTTGGGGAGAGGGCTTGTTTTGATTCATTGAGTTTTCATCTTTCTGATGCTTCAAAATTACTTTGAAGGAATATAATAAATAGGAAGCAATGTAATTTTTGTAATGAAGTACTTTGACAGGATTATTTTTATTGTAATCTTCTGTTCAAATAAATGTGTGCTTTTTGCTTCCTAAATTACACAGATTTTTTTTCAAAATGTCATAGAAGTTAAATTGTGTTATAGTAACATAACAGTAGCTAAAGGCATTCTTAAAGAATATAAAGATTTAAATGTACAAAACACAGGCTTCCTAGAGCTGAAATGAAAATAATTAATGCAAAGACTAAAAAAATACTCCTTTCAGGTTTCATAAAATGAAAATGTAAATGAAAAACATGATGTCAAGGGTAGTTATAATATTTACCCACTAAAATGTCAAATTTTCCAATTAATTTCCCACAATTATGGTTTTTTGTACAACTGTTACATGTCTTAAAGAAAGAATGAGTACATATCACAAGGGAGAAGTTTATGAAGTTTTTGAAAAGTTTTATAAAGAAGAATTTTAATTCAAGAATCTGTCTTAACTCATTGCCAAGTCTTATTAGTTATATTTGCCTTTCTGTAGAGATGGTACTAGTCACATAGGTTTTAAGCAAATAGCAGTGAGCCAGGGAAAGAAAAGCATCCTCTAGTAATTCCTGAAAGCTAACACAAACTTGATGGTGCTGTGTGTCTGTGCTGGTGGAGAAGAGGAACAGAGGGAATTGGGAAAGTAAAACAGTAAGGTGATTGCTGAAATCTCTGGGTGCTGAGTTCCTAATAAAGTCTGTAATGTATCAGAGTACAAAGACATGCAGCAAATGTCACGTCTGGCTGTGTGCACATTCGGTATCGGACAGACCCAACAGATACTTAAAAGCATCAGAAAACAAGTGCCCAGATTCTAAAACTTCATGTTGTAGGGTCTTCCTGAAGCTGAGATTGTAGTCAAATGGACTGGAGTGCCAGGCCAAGAACAGGAGGAGAAAAAAATATGAATGTCTACCTGACATCAATGAAATAAACAGAATTTATTGAAATACATGATTTTCGCTTTTAAGAACAATAAAGATTTCAGAGAACAAAAAAAGTAATTTGTGTCTTTTCAGTTTCCTATTTTTTCCAATTGCATTTGAATCCTGAAATTTTTGCTTTGATCAGTAGAGATGACATTAAGGATTAGGAAATTGTTGTTGGAGGTTTTGCCAGATTAAGTAAGAAATTTTTGTCTAAATGATAATAGTAGATAATGTTTGGAGCAAACTTGATACTATTGAAAAAAAAATTGTACAACCAGTCTTTTTCACTATATATGTACAAATTTGAACTTTATAAGTTGATGACTGAGTATCTTCTGAACTGCTCTCTCCTTATCTGTGCTGTTTATGCTTTGGTTAATGGAGAGTAACAGCAGTGCCATATAAAAAATGTTTCCCTTCCTTCTCTGTATGCTTTACCTGTATTTGTCTCAGTGATGGTGAATCACAGGGCTTTTTTCTTTAATGACAATTTCTTGAGGGTTTTTTATCTCTGTTGCTAAGAATTTTGTCTCTCAGGAAACATTGTCAGAGTGTATTTGCTTGTGTAAAGGACCCATTCTGGTAGTTTGTGATCACTCTGCATAGATTAACAACAAAAGGAGGTGGGGAATCACAGAACAGGTAAAGTTGGAAGGGATCACAGTGGGTCATTTAGTCCAACTTCCCCACTTAAGTGAAATCATCCTAGAGCGCATTGCATAGAACAGCCTGCAGATGGTTCTTAAATATCGCCAATGAGGAAGACTCCATAACCTTTCTGGGCAACCTGTTCCAGTGTTCGGTCACCTGTGCAGTAAAGGATTTCTTCCAAATGTTCAGGTGGAACTTCCTGTGCATCACTTTCTGCCCATTGCCTCTTTTCCTATTTCTTGGCACAAAGAGCCTGTATCCTCCTCTTGACACTCTCCCATCTGATACTTAAATACATCGCTGAGGTCCTCAGTCATCTCTTCTTAAGGCTGAACAGGCCTCGCTCTCTCAGCCTATCCTTGTAAGAGAAATGCTCCAGTCCCCTGATCATCTTTGCTGACCTCCTCTGGACCCGCTCCAGGAGCTCCACATCTCTCTCACACTGAGGAGCCCAGAACTGGACACAGATCTCCAGATGTGGCCTCAGTAGGGCTGAGCAGAAGGGAAAGATCACATCCCTTGACCTGCTGGCAAGGTACTTCCTAATTTGCCCCAGAATACCATTGGCCTTCCTGGCCAGAAGAGCACACTACTGGCTCAGGAACAGCTTGTTTTCCCACAGGATCCCCAGCTCCTTCTCTCAGAGCTGCATTACAGCAGGTGAGCCCCCAGCCTGTGCTGGTGCATGGAGTTATTCTTCCCCAGGTGCAGGACCTTGCATTTGCCTTTGCTGAATTTCAGACAGATCTTCTCTGCCCATCTCTCCAATGTGTAGAGGTCCTTCTGAAGGGCTGCACAGCCCTCTGGGGTATTGGCCACTGCTCCCAGCTTTGTGCTCAGTGAACTTGCTGAGGAGGCATCAATTCAAGTCATTAATGAATAAGTTAAACATTATTGGGTCCAGTATTGAACCTTGGGGGACATCACTAGTGACAGGCCTCCAACTAGACCCTGTGCCACCGATTATGACCCTCTGGGATCTGCTCACCCACTTCACTGTCCATTCATCCAGTCCATGCTTCCTGAGTTTGTCTTTGAAGATATTGTGAGAGACAGTGTCAAAAGCCTGGCTGAAGATGAGGCAGACAATATCCGCTGCTCTCTCCTCATCTATCCAGGCAGGGTTTTTTTTTAATTGTAGAAGGCAATCAGGTGGGTCAAGCATGATTTACCTTTAGTGAATCCATGCAGATTGCCACTGATGACTGAATAGTTAAAAGCTATATTGGATATGAACCCTTTTTAACTTAAAGGGACCCATAGGTCTGTTTGAACACCTGTGTTTGTATGTACAAACACACACACCAAAAGTCAGACTTTTCTAAAGTAATGGGGTTTGACTCCTGTGTTATATGGGACACTAGACCTTCATGCTACCGAATGGATTTTAAAAGGAGGGATAGAACAGAAGAAATCTTATTAAAGAGAGCTCTTGGCAACAGTAAAACTATGATCCCTTTTTTTACACTTTTTTGTTCAGCAAAAGACATCATGTTGACTGGACATGAAATTTCCAAAACCCTCTGGTATTCCAGAGGCATATATTTAGTTTTTTTAAAAAACATACCTGAGTAGCCTCTGTCTGTGTCTAGTCTTCCCAGCTCAGGAAGTCCTTCAATGGACATTGCTCTAGCAGAGAAAAAACTCACTCACTTAGAAAGTGGAGTCCCCAACCTGGCTAAGTATCTGATTTAGTGAAACAGGCAGAGTCATGAGGGGGGTGTTGAGTGCTGGGAGTACCCCAGTGGCAAGCAGAGGACTGTCTGCTACAGTGTGTAGGTAACTGGGGTAAAATACATGTGCAGGTATATAATAACCATTGCTGCACCCAGTGAAATATGCATAACTAACAGGGCAGCGTGAGCAGGGCCAATGTCGAAACAAATGCAAAATAATGAATTAAAGTCATTCATAAATAAGAAATACTTCCTTTCAAGCTATAGATTTTACACATATTTCCAATGGATTTGTAAGTTACTACTTAACTTTGTTGCTAAAAAAAGGATAGTGTCAATCATCAAGAGGGATTTGAAGCAGAAGTAGAACAAAAGGGATTTTATAATGCCTGCAAAACAAACCAACAAAGGCAATGGGAATGAAACTCTGTTTTTTTCTTCTGAGACAGTGATATTTTCCAGGGCAAACCAATTTTGAGAAATACAGGAAATGAAACTGGGAATTTATAATAGAAAATGAGTACTTGGTGGTGTGATCTCTGCTTCTTTTTATTGATAAGAACTTGCTTATTAATGGTCAGTGATTTCGATGATAAAACTGAATACAGAGGACCTGGCAAAATGGAACTGTTGCTCCTAAGGGCAAGGTCAGTGCTGTAGTAATGGACCTATTCTGGAGTAACTGCTGTAAAATATTCAGTGGCTGAGGGTCTTAGACAATTCACAGAGAAGATCCACCCTTTTCCTTTTCCTTTTCCTTTTCCTTTTCCTTTTCCTTTTCCTTTTCCTTTTCCTTTTCCTTTTCCTTTTCCTTTTCCTTTTCCTTTTCCTTTTCCTTTTCCTTTTCCTTTTCCTTTTCCTTTTCCTTTTCCTTTTCTTTCTTTCTTTCTTTCTTTCTTTCTTTCTTTCTTTCTTTCTTTCTTTCTTTCTTTCTTTCTTTCTTTCTTTTTTTCTTTCTTTCTTTTCTTTCTTTCTTTCTTTCTTTCTTTCTTTCTTTCTTTCTTTCTTTCTTTCTTTCTTTCTTTCTTTCTTTCTTTTCTTTCAACAATGACTAAAGAATAATTCAACTTTTTAAAAGGAATTTTAAACACTTTCTGGTTTTGCATACTTTTTCAATATGTAAATTATAGCTAAGCTTTTATTATCGTTATGTTGAATTCTGAATTGCTTTTAGAAAGTCCTTAGAGAAGGTTTGTCTCTGTGTTGAAATGGAAGATAAAATGCCTTTCCATGTCACATTTACATCCAGCAAATTCCCTGAGACATTGCTGATACCTGTGGTTTCTTCCAGTGGCATGCAGGAGCTACTAAGATGTTTGTGTTTAATGGTAGAGATTTAAAAGGGCTGTCTTCACTCAATTCCTACCCATTTTGTTCGGGGGAGGGGGGGGGGGGACGGACGGGACTGAAATGAATAGCCAAGATGGTTCCTCGTAAATTTCACCTGATTCAGCAAGAACCACAATTGATTACCCAAAACCTGTTTTGAGGTAAAGCTCTTGATATGCAGAGCTGCAAACTCTTCCTGCCGATTAAAAAAAACCACATTCTCGAACGGCACATTTTCTGAACAACACAGTACCTTTAGTATGCAGCCTTCCCTGGGAAGGAATAATTTACACGTCAAAAACAATGGAAAAGATATTAAATGTAGGGTGTTTTGCTTATGAAAAAAGTCATTGAGTCATGATCCAAGTCTGATTTGTAGCCACTATTAGTAAGTAATAATATTTTCAATAAAGTAAATGTTTCTAAGTGGTCTGGAAACTGGGTACAATATTAGTTAGTCATAACATTATAATGTCTCTTACATAGCCAAGGTCATTCTAGTGCAGAGAGGTAAGGAGCTTCTGCTTTAAGTATGTAACAACTGAAATAGATAAAAACACAAGTAGAAGAGAAGGATACCTACATGTTGGTTGGTTGTGTTTGTGTTTTTTTACGAGTAAGGTGCAAGGATCATCCTCAGTTCAGCTAATGCTTGAACATATTCAATGCTTCTTATATGAGTAGTTTTGTTTCAATAAAGCCCTGTTTCTTGAGCTTTTTTTATGTTTTCCATTTGAAGTCTGCTATACAGTTTCAGACCCTAAAGGGAAATAAATTCACTTATTTCCTAACCCAGTTAGAAGGCTGGAAACAGTGTTTAAAAAAGAATTTTAAAATAAGTGTCTGTAATTCATGCACTTCTGAATATGTGTAATTCATGAATTAGGACAACCAGTACTCAGAAAATGTCATAAAAATAGAGATATTTTTATGAAATAAATGACCATAAACCTAACTCTGTAGAAATATACTACATTAGGAGACTTTTTTGGAGTTACATTAGGAAAATGTTGACTATTTTATTACTAAAAGCCAGTCCTGCTTAAAATAAAAAGGGTCTATTTTTTGGAAGATAGTTTTAATGTCATGCACCTTTTCATGATAACAGGATTAAAAAAATAAAAAAACCTCAAACCAAAACAAAACCCAAAAACCTGAAGCAACTGACTGTATGCCTATATACTGCTTAATGACTACCAAAAAAAGAGAACAAAAGCTTTTTCTTGTGGCCAATCTTATCACAGAGACATTTCTTGCATCCTGTAGGCATTTTTCTTCCTTCCTCTATTGCAGAAGTCTCGTGCATAGAAAGCATTATATTTCTTTTCCTGTTTCTTCTATGATTTTATTTTTACATGTGGGGTCATTCAGACTATCATTATGAATACAGATTCTTCTGAGCTCTTTGAAAAGGACAAGAATGGAGGGATATGCTAGAAATAATGAATGTCAAATGTTTCCTGTAGCTAAAATAATTCTTAGTTCTTCTGCAGTTTAGAGTTTCAGCTTTGTAGATCTCATCCAGTTCATAACTTTCCTATGTCCAAGAATTCATGTCCAATCAGGAAGATTTCATCTAAGCTTTGTATACATGTGCATGTATGTCTATATATCTATATAATAGATATTATTTTTTCCTGTTTCTATATTTCTCCAAATAGATAGCAGATTAGGAAATACCTAGTATTTTAATTTGAAGGAAAGGAAATACTCATAAAGAAACAGTCAGGTGACATAAGTGAGGAAGAGTATATAAGTGTTAACACCCACTATATAAGAAGATGTGCTCATGCAGAATTCTAGATAAATCTACCACCTTGGAATATCTTATTTCTTAAACATCAATTTGTTATCTGCTATTATATGAAATACAAAGGATCTCAGGAAACATGATTGTTTAGTTCCAGTAGATGTCATGAAATACTATGAAAAACACATATTTGAATATCCAGCTTCCAATATATTCTCCTAATTCCCATTTAAACTGCAGTGTGAGATAACTTCTGCTCATCTTACTAGCAGTAGTAGCTCTCATTCAGCGTTTATCCAGTTCTTCTGATAAATGAAAAAGCCTTCAGTCAGCACCCCATGAAATACTCTCTTTTTGTACCTGAGAGTAAGTAGATGTTAAAGATGAGGTGGAACACGATGATACATCTGGAAGAAAGCAGGTACCCCCTTTCTGTCTCCATCTCACCTACTTATCCCAGGCAAAGTTTGTCCTCCCACCCAGGCAACAACATAACATGATGATACTCTCTAAAGACGTCATATCCATCTTTGGAGGACTAATATAGTATCAAATGCAGCCTTACATTGGGCTGTGTTATGTTGCTTCTCCATGTCTGGTTTTTTTCTGCTTCCAGTTATCATGGCTCTAGTTGCTGGTGGAACTTTAACCCATGCTCTGCTGCGTGGAATACTGACTGTCTTCAGTGGCTAGAAATGCAGAGCCACAAAACTTGGTAGGTACTCTTATTATGTATATTATGCTTTACTGGAGTTTACCAGAGAATTAAAATTTGTGTGTCTTCCTCCTTGGGTGGATTGGCTCCTTACCCATCCTGTTTTATCGGATTCACATGGAAGTTACATGTTTTGTAAATAAATTCAAGATTTGAAATGCATATTTATATGCTTTGTTATGCATAAACAAGCCTGGATAACATCATCCACATTTCAGTCTCTCCGGCAAACTCTGTCTTACAGTTGAAATTCTGTGATGCCATTTTGATGTACTTACTCCCTTTTATCCTCCTCTTCCTATTCAGGGATCATTTTTCCCTTTCTCATGAATAAATGCACACTCCCACAGACAATCACTCCTGCACCAAGAAAGCAGTAAACTGCCCTGACTCATCACGCTTATTGGCGTAAGTGCATATCTAAGGTGAAGGTAGGAGATGGAAGAGGGGGTGGTCTTCAAATTAATCTACCAATAACGTCATTTTATCTGAAAGAAAGAGTTGAAAAATGGTCAAATAAAAGCTGGAGAGACCCCTTCGACTAGAGTTATAGGGTTTTTGTTGTGTTTTTGTCTGTTTGTTTGTTTTTATTTTATGAAGTAACTGTAATCTAAAGTCCAGAGACTGCCTTTGAAAGAATGGTCTGCATTCAGTTGCAAGATAGGATAAAAAATTCTGGAAATAACTTCAGGACATTCTTAAAAAAGGGAGAAAAAGATCAACCCTGTGTATAGCCCTCCAAATGAAAACTGCAGCTGAAATTCCATGAATTTCTTTCAGAATATGTTTAGCCCAATCCTAGGGCTAAACAATTCACTACAAAATTCACTATTTGTATATGCTCTCAGCCTTCTCCAAGCTCAACAACCCAAGTGATCAGGGAATTCCCTGGACTAGGAAAGAGTTGCACACAGACTACAGAGCCTCAGACTTAACTGCATATTCTGTTTTCACTCTTAAGAACCTCTTCCAAATGTTTAATTTTCTGAGATTTGGAAATATGACTACTAAGTGTATTTCTGATCGAACATAGTACACTTTGATAAATTTGCTGACCAATCTGAATTTACTCAAATATGCAACTATTACTGCATAGAATTCTTCAGTCCATAATGATTTATATCAACAGTGTAAGTAAAAAACTCTGGCTTATAGCAGTGTGTTCTTTCTTATCTAAATAGATTTGAATAGCTGTTATACGTATTGCTGACTCATCCCACTCTGCTAAAAGCTCAATTACATGCAGCACCTCTGGGAATAAGGACCTTTATCATAAATGAAAGAAAGCATAAGCCAGTGAGTGCTCATAATAGTTATTCTGTGTCAGAATATGCTGCTCCCTTAAAGGCTCATGTTCCATTGCTTACATACTGTCATTATTGTCAATCAGTTGAGTATTGCTACTGACACCATTGTCATGGTTACCTTAATATTTAGTACCAAATCACAGAATCACAGAATCACAGAATGTGCTGAGTTGAAAGGAACCCACAAGGATCATCGAGTTGAACTCACTGCACAGGACCATTCCCAAGAGTCACACTATGTGCCTGAGAGTGTTGTTGAAACACTTCCTGAACTCTCTCAGGCTTGGTGCTGTGACCACTTCCTGGGGAGCCTGTTACAGGGCCAAGTCACCCTCTGGGTGAAGAAGCTTTTTCTAATATCTAACCTAAACCTCCCCTGACACAACTTCAGGCCATTCCCTCAGGTCCTGTCAATGATCACCATAAAGAAGAGATCAGTGCCTGCCCGTCCCCTTCCCCTCACGAGAAAGTTGTAACTGCATTGAGATCTCCCCTCAGTCTCCTCTTTTCTAGGCTGAATAGACCAAGTGACCTCAGCTGTTCCTCATATGGCTTCCCTTCAAGGCCCTTCACCATCTTAGTTGCCCTCCTTTGGACACTCTCTAGCAGCTTAATACCTTTTCTTTATTATGGTGCCCAAAACTGCACACAATATTCAAGGTGAGGTTGCCCAAGTGCAGAGCAGAGCAAGACAATTCCCTTACTTGACTGTCTTTGTCTGTTGCCCCCTAGGACACTGTTGGCCCTCCTGGCTGCCAGGGCAGTGCTGACTCACATTCGATTTGCCATCGACCAGGACCCCCAGGTCCCTTTCTGTGGCACTGCTTTCCAACATCTCATTCCCCAATCTGTACATAAATTGAGGGTTGCCCCATCCCAGGTGCAGCAGCCCTTTACCATGTAGTTGGTGATCATCCAGTCCTCCAATTTGTTGAGGTCTCTCTGCAAGGTCTCCTTGTCTTCAAGGGAATCGGCAGCTCCTCTCAGTTTTGTGTCATCTGCCAACTTGCTTAATATCCCTACCAGCCCTGCATCCAAGTAATTTATGAAGATGCGGAAGAGCACAGGCCCTAAAATTGAATCCTGCAGAACAACACTAGGAACAGGTCTCCAGTCTGATGTTATCCCATTCATGTTACCCTCTGTGCTCCACTCATGAGCCAATTGCTCACCCACCACATGATGTGTTTATCCAGCTGTGTGCTGGACATTTTGTCCAGAAGAGTCCTGTGAGAGACAGTATTGAAAACTTTCCTGAAATCCAAAAAGATTACATCAATTGGCTTCCCTTGATCAACTGGATGGGTTATCCTGTCATGAAAGGAAACCAGGTTGGATAAGAAGGACTTTGAAGCTGTGCTGGCTGTGAACAATGACTGCATTGTCTTTCAGATCTTTTCCAGTACCTCCCAGAATAATGTTCTCCATCACTTTATGAGGCACTGAAGTGAGATTGAGGGGTCTTTAATTTCTGAAGTCCTGCTTCTTGTCCTTCTTGAAAACTGGGACAACATTTGCCAGCTTCCAGTCAGCTAGGATCTCTCTGGATTCTCAGGACAGCTCAAAAATCATTGAGAGAGGTTGTGCAATGACATCTGGCAAACCCAGCTCTTTGAGGATTCTGGGGTAAATCCCATCAGGCCCCATAGATTTGTAGGGATCCAGCTGGAGCAGCAGATCCCGCACAATTTCAGGATTGACTGAGATTTAATCATTCTCACAGTCATGGTCCTCCAGCTCAAGGTAATGAGACCTCCTTGGTCCATCATCCAAACTGAAGAGAGAAGCAAAGAATCCCTGCTCAGCCAAGTCACCCTTTTGCCTCACCTGCCTGACTTCTGACATTTGAGAATTGCCTGCTCCTGTGTCCCTAGGAGGTGATGTTTCAAAAATGAGCAGCACTGATGGAACCCAGCATCTGCAAAAACATTTCCCCAGTGGACAGTACTGGGTAATTTGCTGAGCAGCCTGAAGTCTGCACTCCTCATGTCCAGAGCTGAGGTTTTGCTGGCACTTTTCTTGTCAACAGAGATTTTAAACTTGATCCCCTCATGGTCGCTGTGACCAAGGTGGCCTCCAGTCTCCCCTTTGCTCATGAGATCCACTCTGTTGACAAGCAGCAAAACAAGGAGGGCATCTTTATGAGTGATTCTCTTATTAACAATGGTTATTCCTTCAATTTGTTGCCCAAAACAGAAGAGGATATATATACTCAAAAGAAGTTTTTTTGAAAATACTAAAAGTATTATATATATTAAATTTGCATAGTAGTTTACATACCAATTCTTAACAATTGAGTAATGAAGTAGTTCATTCAAGACATTCTCAATGACCACACTCCAAAACTCCCTCCTGCAATTAAACAGTGTCAGCAGTATTTACTGAATGTTCCCCAACATATACTGAATGTTTCACATCCATTCCTTTTACAGTTTCTCTATGGAAATACACATAATTTTATTTTTCCTGCCCTATTTTGACAAAAGCTACAACGCATTCTATTCCTGAGAGCAAATTACAAACTGTTTTATTCTGTGAGCTCTGTATTAGCTTGAGAAAAATACTCTATGTCCAGCTATTTTCTATTTTTATTGAGAAAAGTCTCCAGGATATAGAGAACAGAGACCTTTGTTGTCAGTAAAATGTAAGGATAATGTTTTCAGAATTATTGTTTTCATCCAGAAAATTGTGCCTACATGGAAATACTTTGAATTTCAGATATTTTCTCCCTTTATAAATAAAGGTTCATGTTTAAAATAGTTATGATGGTTTTTCTGGACAAAACCTGACAATATCAGCAGTAGTTGTTGTTAAGCAGAAAATGATATGCAAGGGGCATATAGTTAGCAACAAATGTTTTCTCAAATTTCTTTTAGAGTTTGTTACAGGAACCAGTT